>NC_016090.4:27349596-27402069 GCF_000004515.6 Glycine max | reverse complement strand
CCCCCCCCCCCCCCCCATTGTCAAAACACAAAGTTTTAATTTTTTATGAAAAATGAGTTTGAACATAGGCATGAAAGAATTTAAATGTAGAGAATGTTTCAGCTTTAGAACGCAAAAAATAGACCCATGTGAAATGACTATAGTCGTCAATAAAAGTGATAAAATGCTTGTAATAAGCATGAGATATTACAAGTGTGATTCCCCACAAATCACTGTGAATTATGTCAAAAGGCTGATTTAAATTTGATTGGTGAATTAGAAATAGTAGGATTTTACTTTTATCAAGTTTACAAGAATTGCAATCAAATTAAACAGTACAAAAAGATGGGGAATGTTTATTGCCAAGAACTTCGGATTTCTTAAGTCATGAAATACATTGGAATTTGGGTGACCAAGACACTTATGCCATAATTGGAAATCAAGAGTTGTAGAATTACAAGAAATAAAAGGCAGAAAATAACATGGTGACTATGATGAATAAAGAGGAAAAAGACGTCCAACTTTAGGCCTATTCGTGATCATTTTCCATGGGTGTTGATCCTACACAAGACAACCAGATTTAGAGAATTCAACTCTACAATCATTGTCAACTAATTGACCAACTGAAATAAGGTTACTGGTGAGATCAAGGGAAACATAAACATTGGTAATAGATGAGGAAATATCACCAATTGTTGTGATAGGTAAATTGTTTCCATCCGCAGTGTGTATTTTCAAATTACCAGAGAAATTTGTAACATGGTATGGGTAACAACATTGTGAGTCATATGATTGGATACACTAGAGTCAAAATACCAAGGAGAGCTAGGTAAAGAAGCTTTAGCTGAAAGACCCAAAGTAGAAAATGTTGAAATGATCATTTGTTGAACCATTTCAGGGGTTAAAGTTGACACAGAAGCAGGCGGATCCTAATCCCCAAAATCAGAAGTAGTAGAAAAGCCAATAGTGGCAGTGAAGGTTATTGCATTTCTCCGTGGTTGTCTGATTTTACATTCTTTTATTATGTGACCTTTTTCCAGTAATTGTTGAACTTTTTAGGATAGTGGGAAGCAAAATGTCCATGGCCTATGCAACAAAAACATTGGATAGTACTCATGTCTCGTCCTTAAGGTCTGCCTTGTACTGCATACACCATAAAAAGGGAGATAGATTTCATTGTTCCATGTTTGTTTGAGTGAGGAGACATTGTTCTTCATGAAATAGTTCATTTAGGCATTCATCCAAGGAAGGGACACTAGCCCTATTCATTAGGTTGGTCTGACTACCCTCAAAACCATATCTCAATTTCATAAGAAATTAAACTTGTTTTGTGGTGTCATGAACATTTTGGACTGCAATTTGTCCTTCAGTTGACAAATTTTTATAGAAAATATCAGTATATGTAGCCCAAAGATTCATGAAATGAGAATATAAATTAGAAATTGAGAGACTATCCTATTGAAAAACAATAATTTTATGTTCAAGCTGAAACATGCGAGCAGTGTTATTCTGGTTATAAATTTTCTTCAGGTAATCTCACATCTTTGCACGGTGGTGCAAGGTTCGGCGGGTAGGAATTAGAAGGTTGAGCAGCATATAAATGAGGGTAAGACATATAAATTTGAATCTTAAGATTTTGGGTTAAGATGTAGTGTCAGGTTCACTTATGTGGTTTTTTATGACCTATGTAAATCTCCTCGGTGTTTACCCCATTCGATTTCACAACAATTGGTATCAAAATCGGATTCAATTGTATGACTGGCTCAAATGAGTATAATGACAGCAATGGATCCATGCACATGGGGATTCCTCTGTGGCGGTGGATCTGATGACTGGCAGGATGAGTCCATGCAAGGATGACCATGAAGCGTGTCCTGTGGTAGAGCGACAATGCAAGGTACTAGGGCTTGCTGACAGTAATGGCTAGGCGGGCAAAGGCAACCACAATTAGGCTCTGAGGGCCACTATTGGATAATTGTAGACTGAAAATGGCTTCTGCTCGAGGGAAAAACTAACATGTGGAAGAGACTCACTCGAAGGGGAGATTATTGGAATACAAGCATGAGGTGAAGTCCTATATCAAGTAAAAATGAAAAGGTTGAACACTATATAAGTAAGCCTCAATCTTTGTACATTCTACAACATTCCATGATTTTGACCAGCTCATCAAGACACCACCTAGATGAAGTGTAGTTACTCGATAAAACAACAATGGATATCCGAGACCCATCTATTGTGAGCCCAATCATACTAGTTCTTGTTTTTATCTCTGCTCCCGTGGCAAGCTCCTCATCTATGAAAGTCAAGACTCCATTTGGAGGGCAACATTGACATGAGCAACAAAATTGGTACACGTGTCTTCTCCTATGAAGCTCAAGGGCAACAAAATTGATTTCATCTAAGGAATTCTAGGCAATAGTCCGCTTACACATTGGATCATTGTTGTGCTTGAATCATTTTTCAATTTGTATTAGGACAATAAATGCAATGTTTTCGGACTTGGTGCTTACAATATTAAAGCTATCAACCTTATATTGACTTCCTATTGTTTTTTTAGGATAGAAACGTCAATTTGGATCAGCAAATAGAAAATGTTCCAGTTGGAAAGGAACTTCTTCTAACCAGTATTTCTCAAGCAAATCAAAAACTAAAAATGCTAATTCATAAAGGTGTGTTTGGTTTGCATTTTCATTTTTTATTTTCATTTTCTGAAAACTATTTTCATCTTCAAAAGATTAGAATTCTGAAAACATGTTTGGTTTGACTTCTTGTTTTCTCTTTTTAGGAAATAAAAACATTGAAAATTTATGATATATTGACTTCTTGTCTTTTTTGTATTTTTAGATTTGCTTAAAATTACATTCTTGCCATCGCATTTTCATTTTACCCAAAATGAGGTTCCTGTTTTCAACTGAAAACACTGAAAATGAGATTTTATTGTTTTCATTTTCTGGTTGTTTCCTGTTTTCATTTTCACTGAAAATGTTTTCAAAAATCCAACCAAACATATTTTCATCACCATTTTTTGTTTTCAGTGAAAATGAAAATAGAAAACAGTCAAACCAAACACCCCCTAAGCAACTCTGTTGCTTTGTCTTCCATTTCAATTCCATGGAATAACATGCAAAGAATATATTTAATTAGTAATTAGTAATATGAGACAATTCTTTTCCCCTAAAATGGATGAAGACATCCTACAACATTTTGAGAAGGATGTTGAAGAGGATGCTAATTCCATCAAAGAAATTGAACAAAAAGCAATAATGAAAAATTAATACAAATCCCGAGGTGATCTTTAGTGCTACCCCCTTTGTGTTGCTCCTATTAATATTATAACCATGTGCTCTTAACCTAAATTAAGTCATGATACACGTTGAATGATTAATATTTTTTTAGAGTCATCCAAGAGCAATAAGATTTAAAACCACTCTTGTCTTTAGCATTTTAATAAATTAAAATCAAGTAACAAAATTAAGTATTGACGGTGTTCTTCTAATTTAAAATGACTATTTAAAAAGTATGAATTACTAATTATTTATTAGGAAACAAACAAAATTCATTAATTTATCAATAATTCATGACAGAAAAAATTTATAAGGAAACACAAACACAAAATTCAAATACTTATTAGGGATATGAACATATTTTACTTAACTCAATATTTATAGTTACTCTTATCCACTATGACTAGCTTAGTGTTATTACGATTCTATTGTAAATATAGCTTAAGTTAGTTATAATTAGCTGTCAAATTGTTATGACAGATATGTAGTTAGTTAGTTACTCTTTTTTCTGTCTTTATTGAATCCTTTGTATATAAATCATTTATTGTAGCAGATTCACCAATAAATTTAATTTGTTTTCATTCTTCATTTTGATATCTGATATGGTATAAGAAGTTACTCCTTTCGCGCCTATTGCTTCCTCTTGAAGCTTCTCTCTGTGTATTACCTTCTTCTTCACGATTGTTTTCTTCTAAATCGTTTCTTTCCTTCTCTCCTTGGTCATGGCTGCCATTGATGATTCTAACCCCTTAATTATTTATTCATCTGATAATCCTGGCATTGCTCTAGTTTCACACCCCCTCACAAGTGAAAACTACAACTCTTGGAAGAAAGTAATGTGCATGGCTCTTCACGGGAAGAATAAATATGGGTTTGTCGATGGTTCAATTCCTGAACCTGCTTTGGGTCACTCCACCCATGCTTTGTGGCATCACAATGATAGTATTGTCTCATCCTAGCTCCTTAATTTGTTATCAAAGGAGATGCAAGTGAGTATCTTACATTGTTCTTCTGCCAAAGCAATTTGGGATGATTTCAAAGAACATTTCGAACAACGTAATGGTCCTCTAATTTTTTAGCTTAAGCATGAATTGATCACTCTGCAACAAGGGTCCATGTTTGTTTCTTCCTTCTACTCCAAGCTTCGTTCTCTTTGGGAGTCGCTATCAAAACTAAAACCATCACATAGTTGCACCTGTGGAGGAATTAAACCATGGTGCAATTTTGAGCATCTGGAGTTCGCTATCAGAATTTTTAGTAGTTCTTGATGGGGCTGAATGAATCTTTCTCTACTATCAGAGGTCAAATTCTTTCCATGGATCCCTTTCCCCCAATTACTAAGTCTTTTGCCTTAATTGTTCAAGAAGAAAAGCAAAAAAAGGTTGGTTCATCCACGTCTGGAACTTCTGCTAGTGAGGTTTCACATGCTTTTGCATTCAAGAGTTCTTCTGATGCAAGAAATAATTCTGACAATAGCTCTAAAGGCTCTTCCAAGAACCGTCCCTTGTGTGCTCATTGTGGTATGTTGGGTCATACTCAGGATCATTGTTTCAAGTTGCATGGCTATCCTCCAAATTATAAGAAGAATGGATATTCCTCAGAGGTCAAGAAGCATCTTCTTCCTCCTCTGAACCATCACACAAGGTTGCTCACCAAGTGTTTGTTGATATGCCTTAATCATAACCCTCTTCTATTGACTTGGGTTCACAATTTCAACTTACTGCTCAACAATATAGCCAATTAATGAATCTTTTACAAAGTTATGCTACCAATGTTGTCATTCCTCAGAGTGTTTCTTCCTCAAGTGGTATGATTCTTTCTACTTCCACTTCCACTTCCAATTTTCTTCATGATTGTTGACTTTTAGATTCTGGTGCAAGCATTCATATTACTTGCTCTCTTCATAATTTTAGATCTTATCAGCTTTTTTCTAATTGCATAATGTTGCTTACATTCATAAATTCAAATTCAATTTAATTTCAGATAGTGCCCTACTAATTTGTCCATTTCTTTTTCCCAAAATGAATCTGATATTCAGGAAAAGTAAGCTTGCAAGAGGATAGGTAAAGGGGATCTCATCCAAGGCCTTTATGTCCTAGACCTCAAGGACACTCATGATTGCAAATTTACTATTTTTGTTATCAATTCACATGTAAATTCCACTCTTTGTAAAAATGTTCATATTTGGCATTCTAGGTTTGGTCATATATTAGACAAAGTTTTCAATCATTTGAATAATAAAATTGGTTTACAATTCTCTCCTAATTGTTCTGTTTATCCACTTGCTAAATTTAGAAGATTATCCTTTCCTAACTCCACTGTGATATATGGGGTCCCTATGCCCACCCTATATATAAGGGGAAGAGGTTTTTCCTTACATTGGTAGATGACTGCTCAAGATTCACTTGGCTATTTCTACTAAAACACAAATCTGAAACTTCTATCTATGTGAAACAATTTTTCACCATGGTTCAAACTCAGTTTGGTGTTTCCATCAAGTGTCTCATATATGATAATGCTAAAGAGCTTGCTCTCACTGAGTTTTTGGCTTCCATAGGCACTCTTCATCAATTTTCTTGTGTTGAGAGATCAAAACAAAATTCATTAGTGGAAAGGAAGCATAAACACCTGCTCAATGTAGCCAGAGCTTTGTACTTTCTATCTAAAGTCTCTATATCATTTTGGGGAGATTGTGTTACCATTGCAACATTTCTCATCAATAGAACTCCTTCACCACTACTGAAACACAACTCACCCTTCAACAATCTGTTTAAGAAGGAACCAGATTATCATGCCTTGAAGAGTTTTGGTTTTTTGGCCTTTACCTCCACTCTTCCATCATCAAGGAACAAGTTCTCACCTAGAGCAGTACCTGCAATATTTGTTGGTTATCCAAGAGGTTATAAAGGGTACAAATTGTATAGCTTGGACACTAAGAAGTTTTTTGTGTCTAGAGATGTTATCTTCGATGAATCAATTTTTCCCTTTCAAACCATTTCATAGAACCAAGTCATTCCTAATTCCTTACTTGATTTGGTTATCCCCATCCCTCTCACTAATACATTACCTAACCCTAACCAAAATACTAACCTACCAACACAGACATCTGTTAGCTCTATCCAAGATCTAAGTGATCCACCCTTAGTCCCTAGCCAGATCAACCTAACCCTTTGCCTTCTGTCACTTTAAGAAGGAGTACACGCCACACTAAGCCTCCCTTATACTTGTCTGATTATGTTACACCAAAATCAAAGACTACATATCCGATCTAACATCATTGTTCCTTGTTGGCTCTTAGCTCCCCTTACAGAGCTCTCATTAACCAGATTTCAGTTGTATATGAACCTCAATTTTATCATCAAGTTGCCCTTTATCCTGAATGGCGTCAGACAATGAATGAGGAAATCAAAGCTATTGAGGCAAATTTTGTGAATGTATGAATATAGAGCTTTGATGATGCCAAAGTAGAATCAAACAAGGTTGCTTCAACAAACATTCAAAGGTTAAGCATTGCTTTAAGATTAATACAAGGTTGTTTCAACAAACATTCAAAGGTGATACAATCCTACCCCCCAAGGGCATTGGATAGAAGACTCCAAGAAGATTAGGCCAAAGATGTAAGAGAAGGCCCTAGGGTTCTTATGAGCCTTAGGGTAGATTTCGGGCCCATGGGCTAAGTATGAGCCCACTTATCCTTGCACATATTAGATTAAGGTTTCATTAATTTTGGTCCTTGTATTTAGGGCTCCATAATGTAGGTAGGGTACCTTAGAAATATAGGATTTTTTAGCCCTTGTATTTTAGGGCACCAAGACTAGTTTTTGTATTAGGGGTAGTTTTGTAATTTCACATGCACTAAGTGAATATTTGATGTGTGTGGTTGGAAATAAATTTAATTGAATTGGTAGAAGCCCAATCCAATTAAATTTTAGAGGGGGAGGTGAGCATTTGCTTACCACACCCCATTGCCACATCATATAGTCACACTTTGTGGATGTCCTTCATGTTTTACATGCCTCATGACACCTAAGCACACTTAGTGGAGAATCTTGGAATTGATCTTGGATTAGTGGGCTGAACCATAACTAAAATTTACTAATCATAATCAGTGAAATTTTGGCTCCAAAGTTTGGCTCCACAAATTCAATTTCAAATTCAAGTGAAATTTGAATTGAAATTCAAATTTCCCTCCAATTTTGTGTGACACTTAGGCTATAAATAAGGGTCATGTGTGTGCATTTAACTTTGATCATTTGAATATTAACTTCAGATTTCAGAGCTCTTTTAGAGCATAAAATTTCGTGCTCTTCTCTCCCTCTCCCTTCATTCATCTCCTTCTTCCTCCAAGCTCTTATCCATGGCCTCCTATGGTGGTGAGCTTCTTCAAGACTCATATTCTCCTTGAAGTGGCGTCTCCTCTCTCTCTTCCTTCTCCATTCCGCTGCCATTTATCTTCCAAGAAGCAAAAGAATCCATTGATGAAGAAGATCCTAGGCCTACAAGCTCCAATGGAGCTTACATCATGTGGTATCAAAAGCATCTTCATCTAGGTGATGTTCTTTTGCTTCCTCTATCTTTTTGTTCGGTGAATTCTCTTTAATTCATTGTTCTTCATCTTATTCTCCATGTATATCCTCCATTGTCTTGTGGTTTTGTGCTGTTTAGAGTAGATTAAAAAAAAAACCGATTAAATCTTAGATCTACACTTGTTCTTGCATTTCTATGGTTCAAATTTTGTAGATCTACTCTTGAATCTTGTTTTTGTGTTGATTTTAGGTTCTATCATTTTTCATTCATAATATTATTGTGCTGAACCTTAGATCTAAATGTTCTTCCAAAATATTGATTATAAAAAAAACACAAAAATCTAAGTGTAAATCACTTAATCCATGTTGTCTTAGAGTCATGTTTAGTCATAGTAATTGTCACATTATGTTCTAAGTTTGTGTTGAATTTTTATTTTGTTTATTGAATTCTAGATACATTTGTTCATGTATTCTTGTCATTCTTAGCCTATCTTTTGAATTTTGATTCTAATTCATGCATGTTATTTAGTTCATAACATGTTCTAAATCAATTCCTAGAAGTAGTCTTGTTGTTGAACTCTTTTTTGTTTTCTAAGATTCCTACATGATGCCTATGATGAAGTTGAGTTGTGGTGCTGAGTTGTGGCTGGATTTGTGAATCAAATAAGTCTTAAGCTCTCTTTAATTGTGTTATTCAAGATAATTGAGCATAAGCAAACACAAATTGTAACTATCCAAGCCTTAAGCAACATAAACACTACTCTTGATTTCTAGGTTGAAATCGCTGGTGCTGGCAGCTTGAACATATGAACTTGTATAAATTACTGAGAATTGGTAACTACGTTTTTTGAGCTGAAGGTTTTACTGAATTTTCTAGACATCTGGACCAAAATTATAAAAAAAGAACCAAGCGATTTGGATTAAAGGAAAAAATAAGAAAAATCGCACAAGTTGGCAGAAAAATTAGTGTCCAGGAAAAAAAAAGTGAAGATGAAATAAGTCAAGATGAAAGAGAGAAAATAAGAGAGGAAGAAAGAAGGAAAATACTAAAAGAGTTAAGAAAAGAAAAACATGCCTCCTATAGTAGTCATAACTCTTGCAAGAGCCTAAGTGAAAAACTTCGTGACTATTATGAAGAAAGACATAGGTCACATCTTAGACCTCACTCCCATAGGAGAGAAAAGGAAAGAAAGCCTCAAGAGGCTAACATTAACCTCCCATACTTCCATGGGAAGGACAATGTAGAGGCTAACTTAGATTGGGAAATAAGGGTAGAGCAACAACTTAAAAGGATGTCTACTTCAAAATCTTATGGCTCTCACTCTTATCTAAAGAAAGACCAAGGTCAAGGCATCTTAGGGGTGACTCCTTCTAAGCCCAAAGATGATAAGGGGAAGACAATAGAAAAGCAACCCCTTAAGGCTAGTATGCAAGAGAAGACTAGCTCCATGAAGTGCTTTAAATGTCTTGGAAGAGGACACATTACTTCTCAATGCCCCACCAAGAAAACCATGATTATGAGGGGCCAAGACATTTATAGTAGCCAAGATGAGGCTACTACTTCACCTTCCTCTAGTGAAAGTGAAGAAGCAAAAGGGGAAGAATCTAGTGAAGAGATCTACCCCCAAGACGAAGGACGACCTTTAATGGTTAAGGAGGAGTGTAAGGAGGTAAGTGTCTCCTCCAAGAGGTTAGCTAAGAAGGAAAGACATTTTGAAATAAAGATAAATATTAAAGAAATTTCCCCTCTTAGACAACCTCCACATTTTCTCCTTTGTAAAAAGATACTTGTTAGCATTGCCACACCTCTTAGGCTTGAGTTTATTCCTCAGGTAAAGGAGTTGTTGGATGAGGTTTTGGTTCACAAGAGCTTAAATCCTTGTGCTTTGTTGGTGCCCAAAATAGGTAGTATTAGACACCAAATCCCTATGATAGGTGGTATGATGAATGTGTTGAGTGGTGCAACACTCTTTTGTAAAATCACTCATGCACCCAACATCTTCATGATTTATGTACATATGGACTCATTAGGTAGGTTTGTTCTTATTTTTTGTTTCAATGCAGACCTAGGTGCTCATGTGCGACACCTTAGGTTTGTCGTAATTTTTTGTAGGAATAATCAACATGAAAATAAAGAAAAAGGTATGTTTTATTCCATTACTTTCCCTAACTTTTTAAATAGTGATCAAGGGCTTCCCATGGACCCTAAAAGAATAAAGGTCATTCCTGAGTGGCCTACTCCACCAAGTATAAGGGAAATTTGGGGCTTCAATATCTTAACAAACTTTTACAAAAGGTTAGTCCCATATTTTTCTATACTTGTAGCACCACTCATTGAGTTGGTGAGGAACTATATTCTCTCATGGGAAGATGATCAGGAAAGGGGTTTTCCGTCCTTACCGTACTCTAACATACCCAACATCACTAATACATACGTTTTTATTCTTTTTACAGGTGTTGAGGAAAGAATCCATGAGTTTCAAGAACCTTTGGATTTGAGGTCAAATCCTTTTCAAGGGGGAGGGAATGATGCAATCCTACCCCCAAGGGCATTGGATAGAAGACTCCAAGAAGATTGGGCCAAAGATGCAAGAGAATGCCCTAGGGTTCTCATGAGCCTTAGGGTAGATTTCGGGCCCATGGGCTAAGTATGAGCCCACTTATCCTTGTACATATTAGATTAAGGTTTCATTAATTTTGGTCCTTGTATTTAGGGCTCCATAATGTAGGTAGGGTACCTTAGAAATATAGGATTTTTTAGCCCTTGTATTTTAGGGCACCAAGACTAGTTTTTGTATTAGGGGTAGTTTTGTAATTTCACATGCACTAAGTGAATATTTGATGTGTGTGGTTGGAAATAAATTTAATTGAATTGGTAGAAGCCCAATCCAATTAAATTTTAGAGGGGGAGGTGAGCATTTGCTTACCACACCCCATTGCCACATCATATAGTCACACTTTGTGGATGTCCTTCATGTTTTACATGCCTCATGACACCTAAGCACACTTAGTGGAGAATCTTGGAATTGATCTTGGATTAGTGGGCTGAACCATAACTAAAATTTACTAATCATAATCAGTGAAATTTTGGCTCCAAAGTTTGGCTCCACAAATTCAATTTCAAATTCAAGTGAAATTTGAATTGAAATTCAAATTTCCCTCCAATTTTGTGTGACACTTAGGCTATAAATAAGGGTCATGTGTGTGCATTTAACTTTGATCATTTGAATATTAACTTCAGATTTCAGAGCTCTTTTAGAGCATAAAATTTCGTGCTCTTCTCTCCCTCTCCCTTCATTCATCTCCTTCTTCCTCCAAGCTCTTATCCATGGCCTCCTATGGTGGTGAGCTTCTTCAAGACTCATATTCTCCTTGAAGTGGCGTCTCCTCTCTCTCTTCCTTCTCCATTCCGCTGCCATTTATCTTCCAAGAAGCAAAAGAATCCATTGATGAAGAAGATCCTAGGCCTACAAGCTCCAATGGAGCTTACATCATGTGGTATCAAAAGCATCTTCATCTAGGTGATGTTCTTTTGCTTCCTCTATCTTTTTGTTCGGTGAATTCTCTTTAATTCATTGTTCTTCATCTTATTCTCCATGTATATCCTCCATTGTCTTGTGGTTTTGTGCTGTTTAGAGTAGATTAAAAAAAAAACCGATTAAATCTTAGATCTACACTTGTTCTTGCATTTCTATGGTTCAAATTTTGTAGATCTACTCTTGAATCTTGTTTTTGTGTTGATTTTAGGTTCTATCATTTTTCATTCATAATATTATTGTGCTGAACCTTAGATCTAAATGTTCTTCCAAAATATTGATTATAAAAAAAACACAAAAATCTAAGTGTAAATCACTTAATCCATGTTGTCTTAGAGTCATGTTTAGTCATAGTAATTGTCACATTATGTTCTAAGTTTGTGTTGAATTTTTATTTTGTTTATTGAATTCTAGATACATTTGTTCATGTATTCTTGTCATTCTTAGCCTATCTTTTGAATTTTGATTCTAATTCATGCATGTTATTTAGTTCATAACATGTTCTAAATCAATTCCTAGAAGTAGTCTTGTTGTTGAACTCTTTTTTGTTTTCTAAGATTCCTACATGATGCCTATGATGAAGTTGAGTTGTGGTGCTGAGTTGTGGCTGGATTTGTGAATCAAATAAGTCTTAAGCTCTCTTTAATTGTGTTATTCAAGATAATTGAGCATAAGCAAACACAAATTGTAACTATCCAAGCCTTAAGCAACATAAACACTACTCTTGATTTCTAGGTTGAAATCGCTGGTGCTGGCAGCTTGAACATATGAACTTGTATAAATTACTGAGAATTGGTAACTACGTTTTTTGAGCTGAAGGTTTTACTGAATTTTCTAGACATCTGGACCAAAATTATAAAAAAAGAACCAAGCGATTTGGATTAAAGGAAAAAATAAGAAAAATCGCACAAGTTGGCAGAAAAATTAGTGTCCAGGAAAAAAAAAGTGAAGATGAAATAAGTCAAGATGAAAGAGAGAAAATAAGAGAGGAAGAAAGAAGGAAAATACTAAAAGAGTTAAGAAAAGAAAAACATGCCTCCTATAGTAGTCATAACTCTTGCAGAGCCTAAGTGAAAAACTTCGTGACTATTATGAAGAAAGACATAGGTCACATCTTAGACCTCACTCCCATAGGAGAGAAAAGGAAAGAAAGCCTCAAGAGGCTAACATTAACCTCCCATACTTCCATGGGAAGGACAATGTAGAGGCTAACTTAGATTGGGAAATAAGGGTAGAGCAACAACTTAAAAGGATGTCTACTTCAAAATCTTATGGCTCTCACTCTTATCTAAAGAAAGACCAAGGTCAAGGCATCTTAGGGGTGACTCCTTCTAAGCCCAAAGATGATAAGGGGAAGACAATAGAAAAGCAACCCCTTAAGGCTAGTATGCAAGAGAAGACTAGCTCCATGAAGTGCTTTAAATGTCTTGGAAGAGGACACATTACTTCTCAATGCCCCACCAAGAAAACCATGATTATGAGGGGCCAAGACATTTATAGTAGCCAAGATGAGGCTACTACTTCACCTTCCTCTAGTGAAAGTGAAGAAGCAAAAGGGGAAGAATCTAGTGAAGAGATCTACCCCCAAGACGAAGGACGACCTTTAATGGTTAAGGAGGAGTGTAAGGAGGTAAGTGTCTCCTCCAAGAGGTTAGCTAAGAAGGAAAGACATTTTGAAATAAAGATAAATATTAAAGAAATTTCCCCTCTTAGACAACCTCCACATTTTCTCCTTTGTAAAAAGATACTTGTTAGCATTGCCACACCTCTTAGGCTTGAGTTTATTCCTCAGGTAAAGGAGTTGTTGGATGAGGTTTTGGTTCACAAGAGCTTAAATCCTTGTGCTTTGTTGGTGCCCAAAATAGGTAGTATTAGACACCAAATCCCTATGATAGGTGGTATGATGAATGTGTTGAGTGGTGCAACACTCTTTTGTAAAATCACTCATGCACCCAACATCTTCATGATTTATGTACATATGGACTCATTAGGTAGGTTTGTTCTTATTTTTTGTTTCAATGCAGACCTAGGTGCTCATGTGCGACACCTTAGGTTTGTCGTAATTTTTTGTAGGAATAATCAACATGAAAATAAAGAAAAAGGTATGTTTTATTCCATTACTTTCCCTAACTTTTTAAATAGTGATCAAGGGCTTCCCATGGACCCTAAAAGAATAAAGGTCATTCCTGAGTGGCCTACTCCACCAAGTATAAGGGAAATTTGGGGCTTCAATATCTTAACAAACTTTTACAAAAGGTTAGTCCCATATTTTTCTATACTTGTAGCACCACTCATTGAGTTGGTGAGGAACTATATTCTCTCATGGGAAGATGATCAGGAAAGGGGTTTTCCGTCCTTACCGTACTCTAACATACCCAACATCACTAATACATACGTTTTTATTCTTTTTACAGGTGTTGAGGAAAGAATCCATGAGTTTCAAGAACCTTTGGATTTGAGGTCAAATCCTTTTCAAGGGGGAGGGAATGATGCAATCCTACCCCCAAGGGCATTGGATAGAAGACTCCAAGAAGATTGGGCCAAAGATGCAAGAGAATGCCCTAGGGTTCTCATGAGCCTTAGGGTAGATTTCGGGCCCATGGGCTAAGTATGAGCCCACTTATCCTTGTACATATTAGATTAAGGTTTCATTAATTTTGGTCCTTGTATTTAGGGCTCCATAATGTAGGTAGGGTACCTTAGAAATATAGGATTTTTTAGCCCTTGTATTTTAGGGCACCTAGACTAGTTTTTGTATTAGGGGTAGTTTTGTAATTTCACATGCACTAAGTGAATATTTGATGTGTGTGGTTGGAAATAAATTTAATTGAATTGATAGAAGCCCAATCCAATTAAATTTTAGAGGGGGAGGTGAGCATTTACTTACCTCACCCCATTACCACATCATATAGTCACACTTTGTGCATGTCCTTCATGCTTTACGTGCCTCATAACACCTAAGTACACTTAGTAGAGAATCTTGGAATTGATCTTGGATTAGTGGGCTGAACCATAACTAAAATTCACTAATCATAATCAGTGAAATTTTGGCTCCAAAGTTTGGCTCCACGAATTCAATTTCAAATTCAAGTGAAATTTGAATTGAAATTCAAATTTCCCTCCAATTTTGTGTGACACTTAGGCTATAAATAATAGTCATGTGTGTGCATTTTTTTAACTTTGAGCATTTGAATATTAACTTCAGATTTTAGAGCTCTTTTAGAGCACAAAATTTTGTGCTCTTCTCTCCTTCTCCCTTCATTCATCTCCTTCTTCCTTCAAGCTCTTATCCATGGCCTCCTATGGTGGTGAGCTTCTTCTAGACTCATCTTCTCCTTGAAGTGGCGTCTCCTCTCTCTCTTCCTTCTCCATTCCGCTGCCATTTATCTTCCAAGAAGCAAAAGAATTCATTGATGAAGAAGATCCTAGGCCTACAAGCTCCAATGGAGCTTACATCAAAAGGTTAAGCATTGCTTCAAGATTAATTCAAGGTCAAGCAAACTAGATCAAGAAAAAGATAAGGCCTCAAACAATCTCATTGGTTGATCAAGCTTTTTCCTCAAAACACATTATTTCCAACATCCAAGGCTTTGATAGTCGATTACTAGGAAGTGTAATTGATTACTAGAATACAATTTTGAAAATCAGCTTTTTGAATGATTTTGAAATTTGAATTTAAAAGCCGTAATCGATTACCATTGATGTGTAATCGATTACCAGTAACATAACTCTTGAAATTCAATTTGAAAAGTCATGATCCTTCAAAATCTAACTGTGTAATCGATTACCAGAAACCTGTAATCGATTAGCAGTGAAGAATTTCATAAAAAACTTTTTGAAAAAACACATCTCTTCAAACCATTTTTGAAAAGGTACAATGGGCCTATATATATGTGTGTCTGGCTTCAAAAAGCAAGAGAGAGATATTCTAAGAGAACTTAATTTCCAAATGCTCTCTCAACAACTCTTGGGCAAACACTTGCAAATCTATTGAGAATTCATCTAGGAACTTCAAATTGTATTGTCATTTCTAAAAGAGATAAATTCCTCTAGGATCTTCAAGTTGTATCATCCACTCTAAAAAGAGAGAAAATCTTTCTGTTCATCTCAGAAAGTCAGTTTTAATCAAGAGACTAGTTGTCTCTTGGATTATGAGAACTGTAATCAAGAGACAGGTTGTCTCTTGGAGATTCTTGAACACAAAGGTGAGGGATCCCAAGGTGTGTTCAAAGTCTGTAAAGGATTTATAGAGATAGTGGAAAATGTCAAGTGGGTTGCTTGAGGACTGGACGTAGGCACGGGAAGTGGCCGAACCAGTATAAATCGAGTTTGCAATTCTCTCTTCCCTTATCTTATTTATTTTATTGCAATCAATTTTGTCTTACACATTTAAAGAACATTATTAAATTGATTGTTACTTCTTCTTCTGCATTTTGAGCCTATCATTTAAAAGGGGATTAAAAGTTTGTTAGTGGAAAATTTTGTAAGACTTAATTCCTCTTAAGTTATTGAGGCTACTTGTCCAACAAGTGGTATCAAAACAGGATTCTTGTCTAAAGTTTAAAAACTTCAATAATAATTATGGTCTCACCTAACTTTCTATT
Source organism: Glycine max (assembly GCF_000004515.6). Classification (NCBI taxonomy): domain Eukaryota; kingdom Viridiplantae; phylum Streptophyta; class Magnoliopsida; order Fabales; family Fabaceae; genus Glycine; species Glycine max. The sequence goes on along the minus strand of NC_016090.4, from coordinate 27,386,140 downwards.
TACCGAGGGAAATTCTATTAATAGGTCTCTTATGTTCAATGGTGAGGGTTATCACTATTGGAAAACCCATATGCAAATCTTTATAGAAGTCATAGATTTAAATATATGGGAAGCGATTGAAATTGGTCCCTTCATTCCTACAATGGTAGTGGGAAATACAACTATAGACAAACCTATAGAAGAATGGGATGATGATGAAAGTAGAAGGGTTCAATACAATTTAAAGGCCAAAAATATAATCACTTCTGCATTGGGCATGGATGAGCATTTTAGAGTCTCAAATTGTAAAAATGCAAAAGAAATATGAATAAACACTCTCACACATGAATATGAATTGTTTATAATGAATCAAAATGAGACCATACAAGATATGCAAAAGAGATTTACACATATAGTTAATCATCTTGCATCATTGGGAAAAATATTTTCTAATGAAGATCTCATTAACAAAGTGTTTAGATGTTTAAGCAGGCAATGACAACCAAAAGTAATAGCAATTGCAGAATAAGAGATTTTACTAGCATGTCTCTTGCAACTCTTTTTGGAAAGCTTCAGGAACATGAAATGGAACTTATGAGACTCCATCAACATGAAGAGAATGACAAAAAGAATAAAGGAATTGCACTCAGAACCTCATCATCTTCTATTCAAGAAGAAAGTGACAAAGAGGACTTGAATGAAATAGAAGAAGATGATGATTTCAGATTTTTTATAAAGAGATTCAGTAAATTTTTTAGAAACAAAGGAAATCAAAGGAGATCAAATATCAATCCAAAGAAGGAAGGAGAAAATTCCTCCTTAGCCCCAAAATGCTATGAATGCAATCAACCTGGGCACTTGAGATTTAATGAGGTTCTGAGTGCAATTTTGTAAGACTTAATTCATCCCCCCTCCCCTTAAGATATTGAGGCCACTTGTCCAACAAATTCCACCTGAAGACTTGTTCCCTTACCACTTGATAAGCATTGTATAGGTTGTAGATGGGTGTATAAAGTTAAATATAAAATGGATGGCTCTGTGGATAGATACAAAGCTCGATTGGTTGCCAAAGGGTATACTCAACAAGCTGGAATCGATTTCTCTTATACTTTTTCTCTAGTTGTCAAGCTTACCACTGTGAGAGTTTTGCTCTGTGTTGCTACTGCTAGAAACTGGTGCCTTCTCCTATTAGATGTTAATAATGCTTTTTTGAATGGAGATTTGTTTGAAGAAGTTTATATGGAACTTCCCAACTTCCTTGGTATGCAAATTGAACAAATCATTGTATGGACTTAGACAAGCTTCTAGACAATGGCTTTGTAAGTTCTCCACTACCCTTCTTAGTCATGAGTTCCTTAGTCATTCTACTAGCGTATGTAGATGACATCATCTTATCATGACCAAATTATGCCTTTGTGCAAGCTATTCAGATCCAATTGCAATCTATGTTCCAATTAAAGATCCTTGGCACTTTGAAATATTTTCTTGACTTAGAAATAGCTAAATCCAGTAGAGGTATCTCACTCTCCCAGAGAAAATACACTCTATCTCTTTTGGAAGATACAGGTTTCTTGGCATGCAAACCTTCTAATCTTCCAATGGAACCCAACCTGAAGCTCAATCTTCATGATGGAGACTTACTCCCTTATCCCTCAGTGTATAAAAGGTTAATTGGTAGATTGATTTATCTGACCATTTCACGTCCTGATATAACATTTTTTTTGAATCGCTTGAGTCAATATATGAAAGAACCTAGAGTTCTTCACCTAAATGATGTCCATCATCTTCTACAGTATCTCAAATCTACTCCAGGACAAGGCTTACTTTTCCCTGCTCATAACTCTCTTAAACTCACTACCTTTGCTGATGTTGATTGGGCCAGTTATGTTGATACCAAAAGGTCCACTTCTGGCTTTTGTGTGTTTTTAGGGAACAACCTTCCCTCTTGGCGTTCTAAGAAACAACCAACTGTTTCTAAATCGTCAACTGAGGCTGAATATTATGCTTTATCTTATGTTACCAGTGAAGTTGTTTGGTTGAGAAGCTTACTTCTTCACTTTGAAATTGATATTCCCTCTGTGATTTTGTTTTGTGATGATAAATCTTCTATAAGCCTTGGCTCCAACCCTGCGTACCACGAACAGTTCAAGCACATTGACATAGACCACCATTTCATCAAGGAGTTTGTTCAATCCAATGTCATTAGGCTTGTCCATGTCAAGAGCCAACACCAAGTTGCTAATGTCTTTACAAAAGCTCTTCTAGGACCAGTTTTTGGTAAATTCACCGGCAAGTTGAGAATGATTAACATCTATTTGCCAACTTAAGGGGGGGGGGGTATTATGATTCTTTTGTAAATATAGCTTTAGTTAGTTATAATTAGTTGTCAAATTGTTATAACAAATATGCAGTTAGTTAGTTACTCTTTTTTTTGTTTTTATTGAATCTGTTGTATATAAAACATTTCTTGTAGCACATTCACCAATAAATTCAATTTGTTTTCATTCTTCACTTTGATATCTGATAAGTGCTACTAGTGGGGATCGAAGTAGATGTATAAAGACTTGCTAAGTTTTTTCTCTGTAATTAATCATGACAACAATGCAATCCAAGATAGTCAAGTACATTGCATCTAAGAGAGAGAAATACATTGAACCTGAATGGCTTGTAACACAAGTGTGTAAAAAAATTGATTCGGATTGAATCGGATTATAACCAAACTAAAATCAAATTGGTTTTTTTCCAAATTAATTCAAATAAAAAATAAAGTGCATTATTTTATAAAAGCAATTCGATTAACCAAATTATTTCTACAAAACTAGTTTGGTTTGCCAAACTGGTTTTCACTTGAATATTTTTTTATTTGAAAAAAAACAATTCAAAAATTAGTTTGAAATTGATTTGGTTCTTAGAATCAATTTAAAACTAGTTCATTTTAGAACTAATTTTCTTAAAACCGGTTCGGTTTTGAACCGGTTTCCAAACCATTTGACTGTTTGAATATAAAACTGAACCGATTAAAACAATTTAAAACCAATTTGGTTTGATTTTTTTATCGAACTAGTTTTTCACACCCCTAACTTGTACAAACTTTGCCTTTCATAAATTTTTTTACCAATCACCAGCATCATTGTGTGTTGATGTTGACCAGAAAAAGAGTGTAGCTAACAGGTGAATAACCCATGGACAAACTACCCAACATTAGAGTTACAAAACTTTTATCATCTATGAAGCCTAGATACAAGATACGATACGGATACGATACGACACAGATACGGAGATACGACAAATTTTTAAAATTAAAGATACGATACGTCTTGGATACGTTAATAAAATATATAAAAAAGTTATATATAGTTTCGATTTTTTTTTTCTAGAACAGTTAGATTTTTCATTGGAATAGCTTCAAATTCATATTAAAAAAATCTAGATATGTCTAGCCTTAGATCCCTGACCTTGTCTACCCTAACACAGTAACCCCTACCCCATCCTACACCCCTAAGATCCCCTACCTTGTCCTGGGGTATCTTTCTACTCTAGCAAGAATCTAGATATGTCTTTTCTATTGTTTATTTAAAACAATTTCGCACAACACTTGGGTTATTTAATTGTGATTTAATTTTAAAAAATATAAAAATAATATTCGAAGAACCCGTTGTTTGTTGTACCTAAAAATTATTTCCATTTTCCCATAATTATAATAATGCATTAATGCCCTTGTCCCTTGACTTAGAATTAACAAAAACACAAACCAGAAAAGAACAAACCTCATCCATCATTTTCATTTCAAAACTTGTCTTCCACCTTTTTTTTTCATCACTACTACTCACAGATCCACCATTCCTTTCCACCTCCCTCACTCCCCTTCAAATCAGTTCACATTTTCCTTTCACACATTACTTTTACTTCTTCCACCTTTCTCTCTCTAATTTCATTCAACAAAACCATTTTTTTTTTCTCTCACTCACTCACTTCACACAATGAAGCACCCAAGGGGCTGACTTTGCCGTCCGCAACGCCTGTCGCGACACCATGGGCGCCCTTGCCACGCAGTATTTGAAGGGAGATGGCAGGGGGGTGGCGGAGGAGGTGTAGGGACAGTGGTGGGGCTGTTCGAGGCAATGGGGAAGCAGAACAAGGGGGTGCAGGCGGGGGCGGCGGTGTGCATGGCCAAGATGGTGGAGTGTGGTGGTGGCAGCGGAGGAGGGGAGGCGGTGCCGGTGGCAGCGTTTCAAAAGCTGTGTCCGAGGATCTGCAAGCTGCTCAACAGTCCCGTATCTGAGCCGTATTGGAGTCATATTGAAGCCGTGTCTAGCCTTAGGAAGCCGTATCTAAGCCGTATTTCAGCCGTATCTTGTATTTTAAAAAATAAAAAATAAAAAATAAAAATTGGATACTCCTAGGATACGTATCCGGCCGTATCCGTGGAGTATCGGTGTCGGATACGGGTGCGACACCAATAATTTTCCTTTTTTCACGTATCCGGGCTTCATAGTTTATCATTCTTCCTCTTTCTAAACCTTCATAACAGGCTCCATTTCATCATAGATGAGATAGACAGTTGTCTTCTTTACCACCAATCTATGTTCAAAAGTCACAACAATCTCCACCTTGTCTCCAGCTCCCAAATGTGATATTATGTCCCGCCAATCTTCATCGTTAAAGGAAATGACTGTGTCTCGCTTGTATATCTGGATAGTGCACTTTGTGCAATTAACAATTACGACACTAGTAAGACATTTAGTTGCCACGATTTCAGGGGTTGATACATGAACAACACACAAAGCCATTCCTTTCATGCAAAAATCTTCTGGCACTGTGAAACACACCGAGGGCCCCTCACCTGTATGGGCCAACCAGTAAGGATAATTGTCACTTGGGAGAAAAATATCCTCATGTGTTGCCAAGCCCTATAGCATGAACAAAACAAAAAGCCTACATCTGTGCAATTGTAATATATTAATGGACTTCTTCCATTATTATTTTGACATTCCAAATTACAATGGAATTTCTTAAGAAAATAACGCATTGCATAAATTAAAGCACATCTATGGTAATTAATTAACAAAGATTGGTTAATATAATTTGAATTAATTAAATTTTTAGTCCTAAATTTTTTGAAATTTGGTTTTTAGTCCCTCAAATCTCATTAAATAAATATAAATAATGGATTTAATCTTTTGTTTGAAGACTATAAAAACTGAAATTTCTAAAAGTATTAAAACCTTGACAAGTAAAACAAAAGTTTAAAAACAAAAACATTAATGGAAAAAAATTGTGGGACTTTGATTAATTAAACTTTTATTTAGGAACTAAAAATTAATCTTCTTTTAGAGAAAAAAAAATTAGTTAACTCATGTAGTTTTATTGTGTGTATATCAACAACAAATCATTAGGATGCATTATTGCTTACATAAAAAAACAAAGGTAAAGAAGAATAGTACAAAAAAAAGAAGAAAAAAACAACAATAAAAAAGGGAGAAAACGTAATTAAAAAAAGAACATTACAAAAAAAACAATGAAAAAAATGGAAGAAAACATAATTTAAAAAATAAATTGTGTGACCTATTGGACTCTTAAAAAGAGTTCATTAGGTCAAGAGAGACAACATAGTGCATAAAAGGAAAAAGAGAAAAGTCTCATAAAAATGCTCAAGAGGAGAGGGCATGGATCTCGGGGACAAAAATGAACCAATCACGTCATGCCATTTGGTCACGTCATCAGCGAAGAGAGAGGGGTCACCAAGTAACCCCTCATTCCCTCATTCTCACACGGTTCCCTCTCCTCTTTTCCTCTCCCCTTCTTATCTTCTCTTATCCAAGCTTTCTTGTGTCTTCTTTCTTTTTTTCATGATGCTGCTTCGTTCTGTGCTATTTCTTTTGTTGCAGATTTAATCACATTTTTTTTCATTTGTTATTGTGTTTTGTTTCCTTTTTTTTACATGTTCCTCATTTACCTATGTTTCTTCTTTTCTTCTTGTTTCGTGTGCGCCACCATTCCTCCAACAACACCTCCGCCACCATCGCGTCGTCACTGCCCCTATGGCTCTCTCTAATTGCCAGCCAGTGGCATCGAGAGGAGGGCGCACCACCTTCCTTGGTGGTTCCCCAGTTGTCGCATCGTTTGGAGGCTAGGTCATCTAGGTTTTCTTCAACCCTGATACTTAAATGCAGGTTGGCCGAATTGTCCTGACGCGGTTTCAACCCAACCCTAAAAAAACAACAACAACAATTGTTGTCTACACCCCTATTTTTAATACATACACCTTTTTTCATTTTGGGTCTAGCCCAATTTTGTAACATCTGAAATAAAATAGAAACATTATTTACACCCAGTTTTTAGTACATGCACACCTTATTTGTGTTAAGCCTACCCATTTTTGTAAAATATAAAATAAAATAAAATATGTTATTTTCACCTGTTTCTAATGCGTGCACTTTTTTTTTCATTTTGGGTCTTGCTCATTTTTTGCAAAATCTAAAATAAAATAGAAAACATTATTTACATCCCGTTTTTAAACACATGCATCCTTTTTTTCATTTTGGGCCTAGCCCATTTTCTTGTGAAGTGAAATAAAATTATTGATCATTACACCATGTTCCTTTATATATGCACCCTGCCACTTAGGATAGTGACTAGGCCTAGCATGTCAATACTTCGTCAGTGTTAATTAAGTCAAAGTCAACCCTATGACTTTGACAAAAAAAAAGGAAAAAGAAAAACAATTATACATATTAGTGAATAACTCTTTATTTTATTATATCTATTGTTTATTCTTCAATTTGATTTTATTTTTATTGTTGCCTTGTTATTTAGTTTATTTAATATTATATTGTAAATATCTCGTTATTCATCATTTTTTTCCCACGTTTCAATTTCGCATCCTTAATTACTAAGTGTACTCACCACTTCTATTCTACCTCTTTCTATTCCCATTTTATCTATTTGATTTCCTACCACTATGACAATTATTTATTTATTTTTGTAAATTTGCATTAGCATTTTTTAGTATATGCTTATGCTTTGTGCACTTCATGTTGGGTTTCCGACTTGCTTGGTGGTGTTTCAATAACGTGTGAGTAAATTTTGTAAATGACATGTTGGATCTCCAACTTGCTTAAGTTCAGAAAATTTACCACAAAACTAATTTTTTTCTTCTAAAATTGGTAACATTCTCAAATAAATGATCGCGTAATTCTCCTTTTCATGTTACACGCACTCTATGCTGGATCCCCGACTTGTTTAGCGATATTTCAATAAAGTGTGAGTAAATTTTGTAAGTTTCATGTTGGGTCTCCGACTTGGTTAACTTTACAAAGTTTACCACAAAACCAAAATCTTTCAAAAATAAAAAATAAAAAAATAAAATCAACCCAACACACAACCTCTTTTTCTACAAAGAACTACGTCTGATACCCTCATTGCACCCCAGGGATACGTAGGAGTGAGGACAAATCGACAAAAAAAACTAAAAAAATCAAATCATTTTAAAAAAATATATGATTTCCTTTTATAAATAAAAAATAATAATATAACAAAATATAATTCATGTTTTTAAGGGAGATAAATAATTAAAAGTCATTTTATTTTTAGCACACTCAATTAAAGGTTGTCGTCTTCATGACAGACGCATGGGATGCTAACACCTTCTCTGTGTGTAAACGACTCTTGAATTCTTTTTCACAAACCGTAGACCATTTTTTATCCTTTTTTGGTTTTTATGACATTTTTCTTAAATAAAGGTTGGTGACAACTCCTCAGGTTTTCTATTTTTTGAAAAACAATTTATTTATTTATTTATTTATTTATTATTTCACAATCCCGTCGTGGCTCACGTTTCAACAAATTGTAGGTGGCGTTGGAAGTAGAAGTTTTACCTAATCCTCCCATTCCCCATATCCCTATGATTCAAACTTTGGTGGATTGATTTTTAATAAATCTAGTCACTTTCTGTACTCGTGATTCTAATCCAATGGGAAATTCGGTGATGTACAAGACATTGTAGTGCTTTAGTAAGAACATTCTCAGAAATTGTCTTCACTAGTTTAGCTTCATTCCTTCAAGTTCAATAATAATTGTAAAACAAACAGAATAGTCATGTATTACATACCAAAGATAAATCATAAGCTTAAAATATGCTTTATATATTCAGCCTCAAATAAAAGAAGCAAGAAACTATATAATGTTAATTGATAGATTTACCTGTTGTACTCTCTTGCATGGTTGTTAAAATCGCGCTTTAACTCGTGAATCAGAAGTAGAATCGAAACCGGAGTAGACTCGTCCGATTTAGCGTAGACTCGCGAGTCTGTGATGAGTCTGCGGGTTTACAAAATTTTCGAAACGACGTCATTTTTGAAGCTAAGCTACTCCCTTACTCGCGAGTCGCGACTCCATGTTGTGCTGAAGCTGAGATACTCACCGTTGTTCTGCTTTGAAAGCCCTTGCCCCTCACTCGCATCATCATCGTTGGCCCTCAGTCATGGTCCTCGTCATTGCTGGTCCTCCGTCGTCATCGCTGCCTCGCTGGTCCTCACTCGCACTCCAAGCTTTGCTTCACGTCACCATGCTAAGGTAATTTCTCCTTTGAGTCCTCTCCTTTCATGATCTAACTCGCATCGTGGTGTTCCCTTCCCCTGCAACTGCAAGGCTTCTCATGAGCTGTTAGATGCCTCTAGTTGATTGTGCATCTTCCACTATGAGGTCTTGGGTTTTTAGTTTTTTACTGTTGACCTAATAGCAAGCATTTTAGTGATTTTTGTGTGATTCAATTTTAATTGTGCATCTTTGTTGATTGTGTGATTCGATTTTAATTGTGCATCTTCCACTGGTTGATTGTGCATCTTCCACTGCTTAGATGGATTCGGTTTTAATGATTTTTGTGTGATTATCTTTGTTCATAATCAAATACATATGTGAATTCTCTAATCGTAGGTGTTAGTAACCATAATCTTTGTTCGTAATCAAATACATATGCGATTATCTTTTGTTCAGCTAAGAAGCATTGATATGGAAGTCAGCCCACCATATATCATATGGAAAACTAAATTGTCAAAATCTTGCATACTTTCTCCTGCCTAGAATTTTCTAAGATAAGTTGAACATAAAAACCACATAGTCTGATTTAGTTATGGCTTTCATTTGAACAACTCTGGTTAGATCAAATTGTTTGCATTCACACAAACTAAAAGAAATTTTTTTTTCTTGTTATTTGCATATGATGTTTTGGGACCATTCCTTCTTGGTTTCCTAAACATGGTTGCATTAAAAGGAACAATTTACAAAGTTCATTGACTGTGGTTCTAGTAATATATAGGGGATGTGTATAGAAAAGGAACTTCTTTTTGTAACCATAATCAGCTTGTTTGCACTGGTGTTGTTATAGTTCCAGTACCAGTACATTGTACACACGCTACACATAGTGAAACATACATGTTTGATGTTTCACTTTTATTTTTTAACAAAATCAATACAAGCTGGAACACACCACAATGCAAGGCAATTTTGAAGTATGCAGAACATCTCTAGTTTCAACTCACTTGTATTTTTATTAATATATTTTTTTTATTTGAGTAAACTCTTACGATTCTACGATTCGATTCTACGAGTCGAGTTTACGAAGTCTTCACGATTCTACGTAGAATCACGAGTCTAACAACCTTGCTCTCTTGCATCCCAACCCCAAAAGTCTGTAGTTTTGCTGAGTGTGTGGCTCCACCTCAACAACACTTCTGCCGCATGGTCTCTTGAATATTTGTTTTGTGCAAGTTCTTTTAATGCTCTTCCAAAAGCACCCTTCTGATGGCGTACATCTGATGGGTCAACATCATAAAATATGGGCACAAGTACTTGGCCTTAAAATTTATTGCATTCAATGATTTTTTCAAGCTCCTCAAGACACAAAGTAGATTCAGTATAGCTTTTGGAGAAAACAACTATTTCTATTTGCGACTGTTGTATTGCATTCATCAGTTTAGATTTCACCTTCTTTACTTTGTCTTCTCCTTTGTGAGAGGTTTGAAGCTTATCCCATGCCTCCTTAGCAAATGCCGCATAAGAAATCTTCTAGAACGCATCATCATCTAATGTTTGATAGATGAGGAAGAAAACTTTCTTATCTCTATTTCTTGAATCCTTTAAAGTCTCCTTTTATGCTCCCTGGTTTTCAGTGAAACACTGCCCATATCAACTCCACATACTTCTTCCTTTCTTTCTTTTATTTTAATTTTCACTTTCTTCTTCTCCTCCTACCACCTAAGGCCTTAACCATTTTAGCAACCAAAAGCTAGCTACACAAACCTTTACCTAAGACATATTTCCAACATCTTTTTGAAAATTTTTGCAATCTCTATCTCTAGTTTCTTACTCTTGCTCACGTACTCGATGCCAATGGACTATTAAATGGATCCAATGTAAGAAAGTCTGCTAAAAGCTATTGCATTGTGGTTATTGAACTAATTCACTTGATGCAAACTAAAAGATCTAAAACAAATTAAGGCATGCAATTTGAACACACATCTTATTTCAATATTCATTTCAATCATTGACAAAATTGCAATTAAAAGCTAAAATATCACTTAAGGAACCAAAAAGTTCTGGGAAGAAAAAAAGAGGATCAACCTAGTAAATATAATCAATTAGATTGAATTGAACTTCTAAAGACTTCAAAGGCACTCGGTGGATTTTCATTGCACACTTAGCAAAATAATCAACAAAACCACAAAGGGATTTCTCACCTATGACACGAAGTGTCATTGCGGGTAAGGCAGTGGCGTAGTAGCAAACACCACAGTGGAGTGACATGGTGGAGTTCGTAAGAGTGGCGCAGTGGAATGGTAGACCCCACTACATAGTGACAGTTAGGTTAAAGGCTACTTGTGACGACAATGATGGAGAAGTGGTAGACACTACAATGACAATAATGGTGACAGAGAGAGGAAACTTTTAATGGTTCAAGAAAAAATTCAAGGGTCTTAGGTGACAGAGAAAGAGAACTTTTGAAGAAGGGGAAGGAATGACATCATATTAGAAAAAATATAACATTGACAACATAGGTTTTCAAATGTTAACAGGAAAGCGCATAATATCGATTTTATAAAAAATTGATGTTAAGATAGCACACACAACATTGATTTTAAAATAATAGATATTAACATCAGTTAACAACGACATTTCATTTACAAAAATGTTATCGCACTTATGTTAACATCAGTTTTGATTAAAATCGATGTTATATCCATATTTTGTAATAGTGAAAACAAAGCAATAAAGATGATAAAATAATTGGTAGAAAACGTTGCACGGGTAAATTTCACCAAATCCTTACTCTCATTTCACATTAATGTGTCATACATACTTCATTTAAGCTCAGGTTAAAATCAGTCAATAAAAGTTTCTTAATCCTAATTCCCTAGGTAAGAGAGCCTTAGATACATTCCCTAAGCCAAAATACCACAAAGATTTAACAAGACACTAGTTTTAAGCTTTGTGACCAAAAGATCTTTCCTAAAAAGTCTCTTGGACATTTTGTTTCAATTCAAGACAAAAAAAAAAGTGTTTTCCAGTTCCCAAAATCATTTCATAGGTGGCCAATCTACAACAAGCTTTAAGTAAAGAGACAAAATGCTATATAGAACAAAAATATGAGAAATATATAATCATTTATATCAAAAGATGCATGAGAGTTAAGAAATGATTACATTTATCCCTTACAACAAGAGAACTTAGTCACTCATGACAATAAGCGACATGGGATTATCCATGGTGGGGAAGAAGATGGATGAAGAAAACACAAAAACAGTACAAAAGTTGCAAACTGTTACAATGATGAAAGCAAAAGGGAGGGAGAATCTATCTATATTCACGGGTTAGACCTAAAAATACATAAACAACATTTCCATTTCAAGTGTAAATCCACTCAGCCATGAAATTTTGGCTTGACCATATGCCAGTTTTTATTCTTCCAGAATTTTGTTGACCAAGTTGATCCGTTTGAAGATTCAACACATCATAGTTGCTCCCCAAGATAAATTCTCCATCTTCAGACCCTTTTTTTCTAAAAAAAATATGGGATAAATTACTACAATATATAACAAAGAAATCAAAATACTAAACTTAAATTCAGAAAATAGTGGAAACAAAGCAATCTTTGTCCCAACAACCTTCTAAATCAAGGTAAGAGCAAGAAAAATGACTTAAAAACACCCTAAAAGTACATAATTTTGGCACTTTCCAAAATCCTAGACAATGACTTTGGCATGCCCAGTAAAAATTAGTTCAAAACTCTACTTTCTTGGAAAATATTTTTTTAAAATTTTGTTGAGTCGTACTAATCTCTCATTCTTTGTCACTTTCTTTTGCTCACGAGAAGGCTCCATGTCCTTTTCAATGACATCATCACAATACAAATTAGAAGGCTCCGTGTCCTTTTCAATGACATCATCACAATACAAATGTGAAGGCTCCATGTCCATTTCAATCTTTGTCATTTCCATTTCAATGGATTCATCACAAATTAAATACACAGCTGTCTTCTTGATCGCCAATCCATTCCCAAAAATAACAAAAATCTCCACCTTGTCTCCAGGTCCAAAAAATGATATTATGCCCTGCCAATCTACATCATTAAAGGAAAATAAAGTCTCTCGCTTGTGAAACTGGATGGCGCACTTTGTGTAATTAACCATTAAAACACCAATAAGAACTTCAGTAGCCATGTTTTCGAGGGTTGATAAATAAACAACACACAAAGTTACACCCTTTATGCGACAATCCTCGGGCACAGTGAAATACACTGACTGTCCCTCACCTGTATGAGCCAACCAATACGGATAATAGTCACCAGGGAGAAAAACATCAGAAGACTCACAGGTTGCCAATCCCTGTAGCATGAGAAAAATAGCTTAATCATTTATGAATTGGTACTATTCATGCAGACTTTTTCAATCTTTATTTTGTCATTCCAAATTACAAAATTAATTGGCATTTCTAAGGAAATAACAAAGTTTCCGCATAAATTAGATCATAGTTCTGGTAATTCGTTCAAACAAATTTGGTCAATAGTCTTGTGTATAAATCAATAGCTGATGAGTGATCATTAGGATGCATCTCTGTTTACGTCATAGGGGTCTTTCAACATATGTATATATACCTATTTTTATGATCAATGGGAATTGAACCAATGAGAAGCAAATTGCAGAAAGAAACTTGAAGTAAATTCCAATTTCAAGTGCTTAATATGAGCATGATCACTTGACTTGTTGAGATTAAAATAAGGTATTTTTACATGAAGCCATGTGATTATAGAAGGGAATGGTTCTAAAAGGTGAGTATTGAAGTTTCCTGGATATTTCATCAGGATTATTTCATGTTCTAATAATTAATAGCTAAAATGATTAGTGAAGGTATGTAAATGAAGATGAAGAAAGGAACCTCAGATATGCTGTTGCTGAGAGAAATGAAGACTTGCTCAAAATCTCCAATGCCAATCAAATAAGACTTCACGGAATGATTTGAACTTTGGGATGTATATGATGTTATTTCTAATTCACTAAAATTTGCACCATACACATCATCTAGAATTGTTCTTATTTGGTTAAATAGTTGAATCTCTGTCTCACATTGCACCACAACACTTCGAAAATTTGAAATTGGTGGTGCTAGATCACTCAAATTTTTATTCTGCATGTCCATGGGAATTGGAGATGATGAAGTGCCACTAAACGAGCGAATACAAGATAGGGGATTCATTTTTGGTAGCATCCAAGACCGCATGATAGAAAGATAAACATGATGTGAAAATCCTTCATATCCATAAATGGATATATACCCAATGCCTTTCGAACTTACTATTGGAAAGGGCACTTGTTTCACAGCAGTATTTTCAGCAATTAGTGTTGTCAAGGATTCCATCTGCATTATATCTTCATCCAATGTGTCAATCTTCGAACAACCAGATAGGATGAGAGTTCTCAAAGATTTCAATTTATATATCGATCTGGGGAGATTACTTAGGCTTTTACAGTCCTTCAAATTTATAAATAGAAGATTCTGGAGATCTCCAATGGATTGGTGTACCTTGAGCAAACTTGAACAATCTGTGAGAATGAGCTTTTCAAGATTTGGTAATTTTGAAAAGTCGGGGGTTTCTTTCAAGTACTTGGAGTGACTAAGATTGAGGAATTTTAGCCACTGCAAAACCTACAAGAAGATAGTTTTTTGACAAAAGATTAGAGAAGAAAATGAAAAATGACATAGTGGTAAGTGGAAATCATTACTATTCTAATTAAACTATGATTTTTAAAAGAAAATGATGTGTAATATATACCTGGGGTTCTTTCCAGACTAGTCTAAGACTACTGTGTTTTAAATCAATTGCAATTGCACCTTCCAGATAAAAGCTCTTAGGTATGTATTTTAGAGAAAATCCTTTCCAAGAGATCCATCTCAGTTGCTTAGAAAGATACCTATAATCTCCAGTGAGTTCTACATTATCAAGTTGCAACAGTCTCAATCTCTTCATTTCTGCAAAAGCATCAGCTTTGAAGCAATATCTTTTGTTTGAATGCAATTTCAGAGCCAATCCCTCAATAGCCTCTGTCCCCTGTGATGAAAAGAGCAAAGAAAAACAAATTGAGAAATTTCTATTAATTGTTAGCTCATTAGAAAGTACATGCATGAGGCTCATCCAAAACACACATGTATTGCACATGGAAAGGAAACACTTTCAAGTGCATATAAAGAATGTACTTACAGTTTTCTCTGTCAAAATTTCAACTACATCCTCATCAAACCACAAACGACTGCGCTTCCCAAGTTTCTTTCTTGAACCTTCACGAATAATCTCTCTTCCCATTTCTCGTAGCAAATTATGCATTGCAAGTTTGTTATTCTTTTCAACTTTTACAAGGCTACGCTCTATGAGAACTGTTAACCCAATATCAGCATGTAGTCCACATCCATTTAGTATGTGTGTAACATAGACCTTGTCTTTACCAATAAAGAAACAACATATGTCAAGAAATATATGTTTTTCCATATGATCATATAAATCATCAAAACTTATTCTTAATTTTTGCTGAATTTGATCATTGGGAGTCATTTTTAACCTTGACAATGCACTTTCCCACTCTGTCTCTGTCCTACTAATTAAATGAGAACCAAGGACTTCAAGAGCTAATGGTAATCCTCCACAATAAGCAACTACATCTCTTGCAAGTTCATTGAAGTCTTCTCTTGGTTTTGGTTGTCCAAAGGCATGCCAACTAAAAAGCTGAAGGGACTCATTTTCGTCCATTTCCTCAATTTCATAAACATAATCAACTTTAAGTAGGTCCAGTAGGTGTAGATCTCTAGTTGTAATGATTAATACACTTCCTTGACCAAACCATTCATGATTTCCACACAGATCTTTTAATTGGCCAAACTTATTCACATCATCAAGTACAATGAGCAACCTTTTTCCACAAAGTCTCCCCTTGATCATAGTTCTTCCCTTCCCTACACTTGTTATCTCGACCTTTGTTTTTAGCACATCTGAAAGAAGTTGTTCTTGTAAAAGAGTAACCCCTCTACCATCCGTTTCACAAACTTCTCTAACATCTTCAATGAAACTTTTATCTATGAATGAACGATGAATTCGATTGTAGATGCCTTTGGCAATGGTAGTTTTACCCAATCCTCCCATCCCCCATATCCCTACCTTACAGACTTTGGTGGACTGATTTTCAATAAATCCAATAACTTTTTCCACGCGGGATTCTAATCCAACAGGAAATTTAGTAATAGACAAGCCGTAGTCTAGTTTAGTAAGAACGAAGTTAATAATTCCCTCCACTAGTTCAGCATCATTCCTTCAAGTTCAATAATAATTACAAAACAGGCAGAATGGTCATCAATTAGGAAATAATATAGTAAGCTTCAAATAAAGTATTCATGTCTTACTCGTGATTGCTCTCATCCCAACCAGGCAAGTTTGCAGCTTTTGTGATGGCTTGGCTCCACCTCGACAACCCAGATTCCAGATGTTCTCCTGAAAATCCTTTTTGTGCAGCTGCTTTCAAGGCTTCTCCAAAATCACCCTTCTGCTGACGTACATCGGAAGGATCAACTTCGTAGAATATGGGTAAAACTCTTTGGCCACGAGTTTCGTGGCTTTCAATGATTTTTTCAAGCTCACGAAGACACAAACTAGATTCGGTATAGGTTTTGGAGAAAACAACTACTGCAATCTGAGACCCTTCTATTGCTCGGATCAGTTCTTCCGACTTCATTCCCTTCAGTAGATTCTCGTCGTCAAGGAAAGTTTTGACTTCAGCATGTAAAAGGGCAGAATGAAGATGAGAAACGAAATTCTTACGGATGTCTTCTCCCCTAAAATTGATGAACACATCGTACATCCATTGGGTTTTGGATTTTGAGAAGGGTGATGAAGAAGACGCGAATTCCATCAAAGGAGTTGATCGAAGATTTGAGGTCAACTGTTACAAGAAAAACCAATAATGCAAAATACAGATAGATGATATTTAGTCTCCGCACCTTGGCTACATTGTTGATAATCACCTAAATAATGGAGTTATCTACGTGCAAACTATACCACCGGTGAGGAACAAAAACTTACCTGTAATAACAGGTTACTAACCGGAAGAAAAAAATAATAAAAAATTAAAACAACACAAAACATCAATAAAATAAAAAGATAAATTATACTATAATGAAACAAGTTTATCAGGTTACAAGTTTGAGACTAGAGAAGGGAAACTTGTTTAACCAGTATTCTTTTAAATACATCTCGTTTTTTTCTTTGAAAAAACTTTTTTTTTTTATTTCTAATTTCATCAGTTTATCCTTGTCATCATCATTCCACATCTGCATTGGCCTCCCTCAACACTCTTCTCGTCGGTAACTTTAACCACTGCCGTAGTGCACAAATCTCTCCTTCCTTGTCACCAATTATGCCCT
Organism: Glycine max; assembly: GCF_000004515.6. NCBI lineage: Eukaryota > Viridiplantae > Streptophyta > Magnoliopsida > Fabales > Fabaceae > Glycine > Glycine max. The sequence continues at coordinate 27,369,202 of NC_016090.4, read as the reverse complement.
CCACGATGAGAGAGATGAATTTCGAATTGAGCTTGTTGGCAACATTTGATTCCAATAGAACATTTGAATTGGTATTCATAATGTTGAGTTTGGAAGTAAAGGTGTTAGTTAGATTTTCGAAAGGAAGATGAATTCAAAGAAAAAGAAGATGATAAGATTAATAAGAAGGGGTTTGACATCGTAGTTGAATATAACATTTAAAAAAGAAATTATTTATTTAAATTTGAAGAAGATGAAAAAAAGTTAAAGAAAAAAGAGGTAAAGGAAAAAGGATTTACAAATTTGTGGGATAGGTTTTTAACCCCTAAAAATCACTACTCACATAACCATCAATAGAAGAGTGTGTGATGCAAGCTGCACAAACCTATATGAGTTAAAAAGTAACACGAATTTTTATTTTTAGAAGACTAATAAAAGATTCAAAATTTTGTAAGAATGGATTCTAAACATTTCAATATTTATAACGATAAAAAATATATTATATCATATAATTTAATTTTTTTAAAATGCCATATAGGTTTGGATTCGTGCAAGTTTAGCTTCAAGCCAAAAACAAACCCATCTTACCTTTTACAAGGACGAAAAAGCATACCATACATAAATTTTGCAAGGACGGATTTCAAATTTTTTTCATATTTATAGGCATGAAAAACATGTTTCAGCCATAAGAAAAAATAAGATGCTTATGTAGGAGAGTGTTGGAAAGATAAATTATAAATAATACGTTAAGTTGTAGTTTTGATTCCCTGTAATCTCAAATCCATAATTTTGAGGTCCTATATTTAAATCAAGATACTTAGCATCCTATTTTTCAAAATAATAAATTTTTGGCATATTAACACTCACATGAAACTTATATAAACAGTTGACATGTGTTTATCTAGAAAAAGATTAAATGAAGTGAAAAATAAAAAAATGTCATAATATGAATTGAACTCAAGACCTTTATTTATACATAAGGCAATAAATCACAAACACATTTGTTTTGTTTAGTTAAATATATTAATATCATTTTCTATGTATCATTAGTCAATAATTATTATTTTTTTCAAATTATCAAAATTTCTAAATTGAAAAATATTTAATATATAAATCTTTTTATTTTAGGTTATATCATTTTATATGTTTTTGTATTTCAATAGTTTACATATTTTTATTTTACTAATTTATAATTAAATTTCATAAATTAATATGTAAATAATTTAAAATAGAAGCGTATAAAATGATATAAAATAAAATTAATATATATATATATATATATATATATTAATTCTTAATTTATAAATTTTTATAATTTGAAGAAAAATATAAATAACTCTTGACTAATGATATATAGAAAATAAAGTTAACTTAGCTAATTACAAAAAATAAGTATTTTAGTGATTCATTATTTTATTTACGTATAAATGATCTTGGGTTAATTTTTTTTTTACTTTATTTAATCTTTTTTCACATAAAAAAATGACGGAAGAACCAAAATTGCTTATTTTAAAAAAGAGGAAAATTAAATATATTAATTTAGAAATAGGAGGACCAAAATTATGAATTTAAAATTATGGGAGCTAAAATTAAAATTTAGTCTAAATAGTAATACTTCCTTTATCTCATAATAATTATCGTATAAAAAGAAAAAATATCTCACAATAATTATTATTTTAACTATTTTAGTAGAATATTTATCACATTTTTTACTTATATATTTTATAATATTAAATATATGGATAAAAAAGCTAAAAATAAATTAATAATGATAAAATTAAATTTACAAAATTATTATTTTCTATCATTTTTATTATTTTTTCTTTATACGAGTAAAATAGTCTAAGACGAACAATTATAATAAAATGAAAGAAATAATATTTGTCTACAATTGTCAAAGTGTATTGTGACCTACCCATAACCATTTTCATTTTTTTTATTCATTTAACAAAGTAATTATAATAATTGATTCTATCCTTTAACAACTCACTTTCACCCTATTTTTTATTCTGTTTAATTTTTGTTATTGTAATTTTTATAACATTACACACACACACACATATATACATATATATATATATATATATATATATATATATATATATATATATATATATATCACTTTTCTGTATTTATTTTTCATTCTATCTCTCCTCCTACTCTTCAATCCACCCTATAATGGAATCAATGTTTTGTATTTTTTTAAGAAAGATTAATATTATATTTGATAAAAAAAAATAACTGTTAAAATATCTGAAAAATATAAAATACTATAAAAATAATAAAATTATGATTTACTTAAAAAAAGATAATAATAAAATTTGATAAAAATATTAATGATAAAAAAGAAAATATAAAAAACTAGAAAATAACATTTTTTAAAAAACATTAGTTTCAAAATATACTAAGCTAGTAAAAACTTCTAATAAAAGCTTATTTATCGAATAATTAAAAAAAATTATTAATAAAAAAGTTAAAAGTTATGTGAAAATTTAATTTTCAATTTGCTTTAATATACATTTCAATAAATACTAAAATTGATCGATAATTGTTTCAATAAATACCTTTTAAAATAACTTACCTGATATAAATATGTCCCATTTCACTCAATTTATGCCATCTTAATTTTAAGCCATTTAATTAATTTTATTTTCAATAAATATTTTTATTAATAAGTTACTTAACTCACAAATATTTTATTTTTTGTTTTTTATATAAAATTAAATAACTTCCAAGCTATAGTTATTTATATAAGTTTTTTTTTTTAATTTTAAATAATTCAAAATCATGTGTGATATATTAAAATAATAATATTTTTTAAACAATCCATTAAATAACTCTCAATCTCAATACTAAATTTGTTAATAGGTTTTAGATAATGATGGTCTTTTCTACTAATTCTTTCGCATCATCCATGTCAATGAATTAATTTTAATTACTCGCTCATTGTATCTACTTGTCTATTTGTGCGTTAGAATGGTTGAATGATCTAAAACATCTTTAGCGTTTTGGATTATATGAAAGATTTTTTTTTTTGACTGAAGGATTATATGGAATAAACACTGTGCAATTTCAATTTCGTATATCTTTTAAACTTTATTTTTTCTCTTTCTCTTTTACTTCCTTTTGTAGGTTGCGTCCAATGCGTGTTATCTATTTATTCACCTTTTAGGTTGCGTGTTTTGAATAGTTTTCAATTAAATACTCTTTGTTTGTTAGGTGGTGTCTCAAAGGTCATATTTAATGATATTTTTATACTGAAATTTTTATTAAGTGAGTACATACCTATTGTTGCTATATTTATTTAATTTTTGAAACTTACTATTCCAATAATTAATGTGGGTTAATATTATAAGACAACTATATTAGTTATTTATCATTAGTGAATTTTATTTTATGTGATCAAATTAAGTGAGCCCGTTAGACAACCAAATCAAATGATATGAACTTAAACAAGTAGATGTTAGCCCATTGGGGGATAATGAGAACCCTATTTGGTTAGCACAGTATAAAAAGACTATGGTCCCCAATATACTGAGTCGTCACATATATTTTCTATTCTCTCTCCATCTGAAGAGTTACGAATGTCCTATTAAGGAATAGAAAGATTCCGGTTGAGGAAGAACCATGAAGTCATTGATTACCTACGGATTCAATTCCGTTGCGTTTGTTGATCAATCATTATGGATCTAGGTATTCCTAAAACACTTCCAGATAATCTAATGTAATGTGTTTTTGGTGGTTATTGGTATTTTATAAGGATCTCCTAAAATTCCAACAAGTGGTATCAGAGCCGCCATTATTATTAGATTATTGGATTTAAAGTTATTTGATTCCAATTATACCTGAATTGCTTTGGTTATATGAACCCAAGTTATTTTTTGGAACAACACATATTAATTGTTGGTAAATTGAATATTTAATTTAAATTCGGGTGTATTTTGTTTTTTTAACATCCTTAGTTGGATTTGTGAACGACTTCTCTTCATGGCTATTGTTCATAATACATATATAAGGAAGTTTTTTGTGCATGCAGTTTTTGTTTTTTTTTATTTGTTAAAATAAAGAGTGGAAAAGTTATATAAGGAAGTACATAATGAAAATGTCTAACTTGACATCATAACTGAAAGCACTTAAGATATAACTTGGTGAAGAACTGCTTGTGCATTTCGTTTTGATCTCACTTAGTGTACACTTTGGGCAATTCAAAGTGAGCTATAACACTCAGAAGAACAAATGGTCCATTAATGAGGTTATATCTCATTGTGTGCAAGAGGAAAAGAGACTATAGAAAGACACATTTGAAAGTGCTCATTTAAACTTAATCTCTAAGAATAAAAAAAAAAGGAAAACTAAGGCTGCTCTAAGCAAAAGAAACAAAAGAAAGATGGTTGTGGTATTTTAAGTATAAATCAATGATAACATTAAATATAATTTAAGGATATGATATTTACTTGTCGTAATTAATGTTTTATATTTTTTTTTGCTATCATGATTGAAGTTAAATTAGGAGTATCAAATCTTTCCCATTAATTTGCATATCTAGTGATTTTTAATTAAATTGATTGACACAATATATTGTCAAAGCAATCTCTATTGTGTAAATTAATTTAATTAAAATTGCATAGATATTAGTATAAAATTATTTATGTGAATTGTACTCATCCCAAAGGAAGATACAATTTGACCAAATAATTTTGTACCTGTGATGATAAATGTGTGACAATTATAAGATATTTTCATGTGAATTATAATCGGTCCAAAGAAAGACTATGATTTGACAAAATTTGTTGTCAGTATTTGATCATTGCGTTGAGAGTATCAATTACAAATTAATTTCGCTGTCCAAAGACTAGGAATTAATGTTGTACTAGGTATCTTGTGTTAGGTCGGTTCTGCAAAATATTTGCATGTTTTGTTATATATATTTTTATATAACTAAATTATATGTGAAAGTTGTGTAATTTTAAGATCTCCCATTTATTATATTAAATTGTCTTGTATTTTTTGGTTAAATTGATTGAAACAACATGTTTCCAAAGTAACCTCTATTGTGTAAGTTAATTTGATTGAATTTACATGGATGTTGCATGGAATTATTCATGTGAAGTGTGCTCGGCCCAAAGGAAGACACAATTTGGCAGAATAATTACATGCTTGCAATGGTAAACATGTAGTGATTATAAATAATGTGATTTTCCATGTGGATAATGAAATATTCAAAGACAATAGTTATTTGATCGGAGTAATCATCATATATTTTTTTCATGTGAGCAATGAAGTGTCCAAAGACAACCTTTGTTTGACAGGACTTATCACCAATGTTTGATCAATGCGTTGAGAGTACCAGTTGCAGTTAGTCTTTTTCAATCCAAATATTGAGAATTAATGGTGCCCTAGATATCTTGTTTGGGTCTTGAAATTTACCATAAAGATTATTTGTGCATTGCATGTTTATTGTTCTCTTCTTTAATTGTTGTTGTTGTTACTACTATGGTTTAAATTATTCATATTATGTGATTCCCAAATTTGCATGTATAAAATTTAGAGTTTGAAAAGGGAGTCCTAAGGTGATATATGAGTAATCTTGGTATGCAACACTAGAAAGTAGTAAAGTGCATTATGTGTTAATTGAAGAGAACAAGAAACTACATGCTTTCATATCGAAAGTCTAGAAGTTTAGAGATCATTGGATATTCTGACTTCGATCTTTTCAGAATGTCTTAATAGCAATCACTTCACATAAGGATTCACATTTAACCATGTTGGTGGAGTTAATATTTTGCTATAAGACATCATACTAGAATTTATGAATGCTAAATTATTATAACTGGCTTGCCTGTTGTCGCCAACATTAAGTAGCCATCAGGTGTTTATTGGGACAATATCTTAGCGGTCTTATTAAGGATTCAACTAAGTAAAAGTTTATTGACATAAAGTATTTGGTTGTTAAATAAAGAATTCAGTATATATAGATTTGTATAGAACATATAAAGACTTATTTCATGCAAGCTGATCCCACTTACTAGAGGTATGACACTTAAATTTTTTTATGAGCACAATGCTTATATGGGTGTAATTCCTGATAGTACCTTAGTTGAGTGGGAGTCTTATGTTCTATATCTTATGGTTTATTAATATTTTGTTGTTTGGATTTTCTGCAGAAACAAAGTTGAAGTTAATCATTTCATTATAAGTTTGTTTTGTTTGTAATATTTATGTTGTGTTTGGATTGATCTATATAAAGATTAAAGTTTGGACCAATTGGAAATAAGCATGACTGAGATCACATTGCATGTAATTTTCATGTTGCTTATCCATATTGACCTATGTCATTGAGTGTATTGATGTGGTAGTCATTGGGGTCTATATATTTATGTTGTGTTTGGATTGATCTATATAAAAAATAAAGTTTGGACCAATTGGAAATAGACATGACTGAGATCACATTGCATGTAATTTTCATGTTGCTTATCCATATTGACCTATGTCATTGAGTGTATTGATGTGGTAGTCATTGGGGTCTAGTTACATTTGTTGTAGTGACAAAGACACTATGATTCCATTATTGATGCATGAGATGGACTAGGTTGTTAAAGTGGAAGTCTAAAGGTAAATAACATACATATGCACGCTTAAGGATTTTTTATAAAATTGTTACAATATGTAGCTCAAGTGGGAGATTGTTAGAATTTTCTATTCCAATAATTAATGTGGACTAATATTATAAGACAATTATATTAGTTATTTATCATTAGTGGGTTTTATTTTATGTGATCAAATTAAGTGAACCCGTTAGACAACCAAATCAAATGATATGGACTTAAATGAGCAGATGTCAGTGTTGATCCATTAGGGGATAATGGAAATCCTATTAGGTTAACACACTATAAGAAGACTATGATCCTCAATATACCGAACCGTCACATATAGTTTCTCTTCTCCCCAATATATCGACACATTATTAAGGAATAAAGAGGTTCTGGTTGAGAAAGAACGATGAAGCCATCGGTTACCTACAAATTCAGATTCCGCTGCATTTGTTGATCAATCATTATGGATCCAACTATTCATAAAACTCTTCTTGATAATCTAATGTAATGTATTCTTGGTAGTTATTGATATTTTATAAGGATTCCTTAAAATTCCAACAATGACCCAGGCATGATTATTTCTGAACATTTTTATAAAATATTTCAAATATATTTTTTTAAAATTTGTATAAAGATTTATTTTTAATATTTATTTGTTTATATATTCTAACCATATATCTTTTAATATTATTGTTTATTATCAGTAGTTGATTCTATATGTAACAGACTATGTTTTTAAAAATACAATGGGAGAAATAAGAATTAATTATATGTTAAGTAGGATAGTAATTTAAATACTCATTGTGAAATACTATTTCAATCAATCTAAAAATAAGAGTTTTTCAACTATAATAAAAAAAATGAAAACAAAATATTTATTAAATGAAGATTTCAACTGTATATTTTTAAATTTAAACGTGTGTCATTCATAAAATATTCATTGGTTTATGGAAATGATATAAAATATTTTAATTTTTTAACTTTTTAATTTTTGAATTAGGAATTGAAAATTATAAGAACCGTGCTAGATATTATTAATGTATCATAAATATAATAATTTTTAAGTTATTAATTAGTATTGTGTAATATAAGTAGTTGATTGATGCACTTATGTTAAGTCAAAATATGTTTATGTCTTAAGACGAATCATGAATCATAATTATTTTGATGAAATGTAAATAAATACAAAGGTTAAAAGTTACGTTTTATGTAATATCTAACAATGTTGCATACATCTTATATCTAAAATATCAGACAAAAATCGAATCTAAGTCATGATCTAATATAACATTAATGGATGACATTTAAGACTTTTTTTATTTCTTTGTATTTGAGATTCGCTTTGTAGAAACATTATCCTAGAATCTTTGGATCCTATGAAGAATAAATGAAGCTCAAATTCTGAAAGTGTCAAATAACATTAACAGACGTATTCTAATGTGACAGACTTGCTTTGACTCAAAAGAAGTGGTTTTATGGTTAAGTGTACAACACCAAGCCAATTAGAATGGTTTTACTGTATGAAGAAAGGCATGCATTTAATGCAAGTATTAAATGCTCCAACGACCATGAGCATCAACCGCAAACTTAAGTGAAAAAACTTCTTGTTGAAAGACAATAAATACTTGAAGATGAATGCCTATAAATACCAAAAGCTTTGAAGAAATGGGACATGATACCTACGCGCTATCATTCAAATTCTTTTTGCAAAAAGTTCTCTGTAAATTTTCTGTATAGTTAAAAAAAGCTCTCAAAACACTTTGAACATTTTGCTAGAAAAGACTAAGCGCTGAGATTATATATACATTTGTAAGATGATTGGGACTTATTCATTGTGCAAACAAACAACAAATCTGCTTGATTTGTATAGAGCCATCAGTGGCTTGGTAGAACAAAGAATATTGGATTTATCAAACTTGTGGTAGAGCTTGAGTTGTAGAGCCAAGAGTGGTCATGACATAATACTTGTATTTGTGAGAAGTTAGCCCTAATGTCCAATCCGTTTTAGACTATACATAAATCATGATTTTGGTTTATATATTTTATATCTAAATGAGGCATGTCAATTATTATGTTATTAGTTTTATAGAGTAATAGGGTCCTTAGAACATGTGATTCATTCAATGGCAAATCAAGTGGGACTTGATTGTAAGATTCATTGAACAATACTATTCTAAAAGCATTTGTAGTCAAGTATTATTGTTGATAAGGTGACAATAATGCATCAAGGCTATTGTGTGAGTAGACTAATGACCACATGTCACAGGTCATGGATATGAGATATCAAGTCGATACACACATATAAACATTAGGAATAATATTTATACTGGATAGAACCACTATGGGAAGTGTAACATCCCTAATTTTTTACTTCTCGATGACTCTCACACTATGACACTTCACATGATGGCACTTCACTCAATATCCTTGTTGGTCAAAACCTTCTATCAGTCAGAATCCTCTATAGGTAGCCCTTTCTGAGACATCAAAAATCAACTTTTCCTACTTTTAGGATCAATGACTGACCCCACAAACCAACACAAGAAATTTTAGCATGTTTTGTCCTCACTTACACTCTTTCCGGGAAACTTCCTAGAAGGTCACTCATCCCATAACTACTGCAAGCCAAACATGCTAAACTATGAAGTTCTTAAGTGATGGTGACGTAATTCTCCCAAGAAGGGGACCCATCACCAGAGCCATGGCTAGGAGACTCCAAGAAGATTGGGTCAGAGGTGTAGGAGAAAGCCCTAGGGTTCTTATGAGTCTTAGGGTAGATTTTGGGCCCATGGATTAAGTATGAGCCCGCTTATCTTTGTACATCTTATATTAGGGTTTCATTATTTTTGGGGCTTGTGTTTAGGGCTCCATAGTGTAGGGAGGGTACCCTAGTAATCTAGGATTTTTTAGCCCTTGTATTTTAGGGCACCTAGACTAGTTTTTGCATTAGGGGTAGTTTTGTAATTTCACATGCATTAAGTGCACTATTTGATGTGTGTGTTGGGAGAGAAATTTAATTGAATTGGGAGAAGCCCAATCCAATTAAATTTTGGACCAACCTAAGGGGGAGGTGAGCATGTGCATGTCCTTTATGCTTTACATGTCTCATGACACCTAAGCACCCTTAGTTGAGAATCTTGGACTTGATCTTGGAATAGTGGGCTGAACCATAGCTGAAATTCACTAATCATAATTAGGAAAATTTTGGCTTCAAATTTAGCTCCACAAATTCAAATTCAAGTGAAATGTGAATAGAAATTCAAATTTTCCTCTAATTTTGTGTGACACTTAGGCTATAAATAAAGGCCTTGTGTGTGCATTTTTTCAACTTTGATCATTTGAGAAATTATACTTCAAAGTTCAGATCTCATTTGAGGCATAAATTTCATTCCCCCCTTTCTCCCTATCCCTTCACTCATCTTCTCCTACCTTCAAGCTCTTATCCATGGCTTCTTATGGTGATGAGCTTGTTCTTGACTCATCTTCTCCTTGAAGTGGCGTCTCCAATCACCTTTCCTCCTTCTCAATTTTGCTGCCATTGATCTTCAATAAGAAAAGGACTCCATCGATGAGGAAGATTCAAGGCCTACAAGCTCTACATGGAGCTACATCATGTGGTATCAGAGCATCTTCCACTAGGTGATGTTTTGTTGCTTCCTCTATCTTTTTGTTTGGTCAATTCACTCTAATTCCTTTTTCTTCATATTCTTCTCAATGTATCTCTTCCATTGTCTTGTGGTTTGGTTCTATTTAGAGTAGATTAAAAAAAATAAATCGATTAAAATTTAGATCTACACTTGTTCTTGCATTTCTATGGTTCAAATTTTATATATCTACTCTTGAATCATGTTTTTCTATTGATTTTAGGTTCTATCTTTTTTCATTCATAATGTTCTTGTGCTAAACCTTTAGATCTCAATTTTCTTACAAAATATTGATTAGAAATGAAAACACAAAAATCTAAGTGTAAATCACTTCATTCATGTTTAGTCATAATAATTGTCACATTATGTTTTAAGTTTGTGTTGAATTTTGATTTTGTTGATTGAATTCTAGATACATTTTTTCATGTATTCTTGCAATTCTTATCCTATAATTTTAATTTTGAGTCTAATTCATGCATGTTATTTAGTTCATAACTTGTTCTAAATCAATTCCTAGAAGTAGTCTTGTTGTTGAACTTTTTTTTTTTGTTTTCTAAGTTTCCTACATGATGCCTATGAAGCAATTGAGTTGTGGTGCTGAGTTGTGACTGGATTTGTGAAGAAAAATAAGTCTTAAACTCTCTTGAATTGTTTTATCCAAGAAAATTGAGCATAAGCAAACACAAATTGTAACTATCCAAGCCTTAAACAGCATAAACACTACTCTTGATTTCTAGGTTGAAATTCTGGTTGTTGTCAGTTCTGGCATACTGTCTTCTTAACTCTTCTATGGTCTGAATACTTTGAGCTTTGAGCTGCAAATTTAACTGCATAAAATAGACATCTGGATGAAAACAATGGAAAAATAATGAACAAAAATGAAAAATAAATGGGCAAGAAAAGGTGATAAAGATTAACGTCAAAATACACGTCTAGAAAAACAAAAAAAAATGTGTATGCTAGATTTGCTTCAAAATTGTTCATTATTTTCAGTTGTATTACAAGCCTATTTGACTTCAAAAAGTTGTTCATCATTTAGATGTGTTGCCAAATTGACATAACTAGAATTTTTCCAAATTGTTCATTTCATCTTTTGGTTTCTTGCTTGTCTTTTTTTTTTTTTTTTGTGTTTAAGTGTTGCCTACAATAAGGATTGGAAGAGGAAATTGGTGCATTGCTTGAAGGAATATTTTTGAGTCTTGGATGTTAACCATCCTAGGAGCACCAATGGATTTGAAGCAACCAAAGCCTCACCAAATTTTGAGTGAAACACTTAAGAAAACAAACAAGCATTGAAGAAAAATTTGAAGACCTTAATTGCTTTGTTAAATTTGTTGTAATAGAAGAATTGAGTGTTGAATTTTTTTTTTGCAATTCCTTGTATTTGGACATTCTTCAGGGGTGTATTGGGAGTCTCTAAGAGACCACCCAAACCTCTATTTGTATGTAATATCTTAGTGTAAACTGTGTAGACTAAGTGAAGAGCCAGTTGGGACCTCTAAAGGGTCATCTAAGCCTTCACATAGGGAATCGTCTAGCTTGCTTTAAATTTCCTTTACCTTCCATTGTCAAACTGTCTAGATAGCTTTCTTTTTATGCATTATTTTTTACCTTATCTTTCACACCTCTTTTAGTGTTTATTTTGGCTAGCTTCAACCATATTTTTTTTTTTTTTACCTTTTGTTTTCAAACCCTTAACAAGAAAGAACCACAACTTAGGAACCAACACGAGTCTTCATTCTTTATCTAGTGTTAATGGTGAGGGTTTTACTCCTAAGGACCCCTTGTATAGGATATTAGATGAGTTGAGATCCCTTAAATTGTGGAAAGAAAAAACAAGAGAGAAAAGAAAAAGGAAAAAAAAGAGTGGAAGAAATAAGTCAAGATGAAAGAGAGAAAATAAGAGTGGAAGAAAGAAGAAAAATGATGAAAGAAATGAAAAGAGAAAAACATGTCTCCAATGGTAGTCATGGCTCTTGCAAGAGTTTAAGTAAAGAACTTAGCTACTATTATGGAGGGTAGCATATGTCACATACCAAACATCACTCCTAAAGAAGAGAAAAGGATAGCAGACCTCAAGAGGTTAACATTAGCCTCCCATGTTTCCATGGAAAAGATAATGTTGAGGTCTACTTAGACTAGGAAATGAAGGTTAAAAAACTCTTTGCTTGTAATCATATTAGTAAAGAGAGAAAAGTTCCATTGGCTACCCTTAGCCTTCAAGGGTATGCCCTCTATTGGTGGACTTCCCTCGTTAGGGAAAGAAGGATTCATGAGGATCCTCCAGTAGACTATTGAAATGATCTTAAGAGTGCCCTTAGGAAGAGGCACATTCCCTCCTACTATGAAAGGGAGCTTATGGACAAGCTCCAAAGGCTTAGACAAGGGAGTATGATTATTGAAGAATATAGACAACAAATGGAACTACTCCTTTTAAGAGTTGGGCTTAGGGAAGAGGAAAAAACAAGCATAGCTAGGTTCCTTAGTGAGCTTAATATGGAAGTGAGGGACAAGGTTGAACTACTTCCACAGGGACCTAGATGAGCTAGTCCAACTTTGTATAAGAGTGGAGCAACAACTTAAAAGAAATTCTTCTTCAAAATCTTATGGCTTTCACTCTTTTCCAAGGAATGACCAAGCCCAAGGACTTTTGGGGGCTGCACCTTGAAAATCCAAGGAATATAAGGGTAAGACCATAGAGAAATCCACCCCTAAGACTAGTTCGCAAGCAAGGACTAGCAATATTAAATGTTTTGAATGTCTTGGCAGAGGTCACATTATCTCTCAATGCCCCACAAATAAAACCATGATTATGAGGGGTCAAGTCATTTATGTTGGACAAGTGGCCTCAATAGCTTAAGAGGATGGGGGTGAATTATGTTTTAAAATTTTCCTACTAACAAATTTTTAACCCCTTTTTAAATGATATATGATAGGCTTAGAATGCAGAAGAATAAGAAGAAGAAGAAGAAGAAGAAGAAGCAATAAATTTAATAATGTTCTTTTAAATGTGCAAGACAAAGTAAATTGCAATAAAATAACTGAGATAAGGGAAGAGAAAATTGCAAACTCATTTTATCTTGGTTCGACCCCTTTCCATGCCTACGTCCAGTCCTCAAGCAACCCACTTGAGATTTTCCACTATCTTTGTAAATTCTTTACAACTTCTGAACACGTTTGGATTCCTCTCCCTGGTGTTCAGGATTCTCACAAGTCAAGAGATGAACAATCTCTTGATCACAACAATGGTTTTATAATGTACAGAAGAATTTCTCTCTTTTAGAGATAATAATTTAAATTGAAGATCTTAGAAGAATACTCAATTGATTTGCAAGTGTTTAGCCAATAGTTGTTTAGAGAGAATTTGACAATTAAGTCCTATTTTTTCTTTTCGAAGTCAGACACACATATATATAGGCCCATTGTGCCTTTTCAAAATGGTTTGAAGAGATGTGTCTTTTCAAAAAGCTTTTTTGAAGTTTTCTCACTGGTAATCGATTACAAGATTCTGGTAATCGATTACACAGTTATATTTCTAAGGAGTCATGACATTTCAAAGGTTTTTTGAAATCTCTTCACTGGTAATCGATTACAAGATTCTGGTAATTGTTTACACGGATCAAAATTCAAACAGTTTTGTGTCGTTGGTAAAAAATATCTTCACAAACTCTCTAGTTATCGATTACACAGTCTGATAATCGATTACCTGTTCAAAAATATCTTTTTGAACTGATTTAGCCTTTGATAAAAGAGTGTATGATATTAAAGATGTTAAGGCCAAACTAAAGCAGTCAAATTGAGATTCTTTAAACAAATTTACTAAGTTCTTATCTTAGATTTACTTGATCTTGTTCTTTTGACTTGATTCAATCCATGCTCATCAAGTAACCTTTTTGACATCATCAAACCCTGCATGATATTCATTCATAATTTATAGTAGTAAAGGGGGGACTACTTCTTCCCCTTCCTCTAGTGGAAATGAAGATGAAGTAAGGGGTGAAGAGTCTAGTGAGGAAGCTTACCCCCATGAAGAAGGTGACCTCCTAATGGTTAGAAGGCTCCTTGGAGACCAATCTTGTGATCTATCCCAATCCCAATGAGAGAACATCTTTCATACAAGATGCAAAATTTTAGATAAAACTTGTTCTCTCATTGTGGATAATGGATCTTGTTGCAATTGTTATAGTACAAGATTGGTTTCCAAGTTGAACCTCACTATCATTCCCCACCCAAAACCTTATAAACTTCAATGACTCAATGAGCAAGGGGAAATGATAGTTAACCAATAGGTGAAGATACCTTTCTCCATTGGGACATATAAGGATGAAGTTCTTTGTGATATAGTTCCATGGAGGTAGGGCATATTCTCTTAGGAAGGCCATGGAAATTTGATAGGAAAATCATTTACAATGACCTAACTAATGAGATTACCCTCACTCATCTTGGCACTAAATTTGTGTTGCATCCTCAAACACCTTCACAGATAGCTAAAGATCAACTTACAATAAAGGACAATATGGATGAGGAAAGTTTAGAAAAAGAAAAGAAAAAAAGGATAGTAAGGCCTTAGCTCCAAAGGTCAAGGAGAAGGAAAAAGAGGGAGGATGTTCCTTTAAGAAAACTCTAAAGAAAGAAAGTCATTTTACAACAAAAGGAGATATTAAGAAAGCTCTTCTTCTCAAGCAGTCTTTCTACCTTCTCCTCTCAAGGGAGAATTCCCTTAGCACTTCCATAATTCCCACACTTGAGACCATTCCCCCAAAGGTCCAAGAACTCTTATAGGAATTTGGTGATGTATTTCCTAAAGAGATACCCCCTGGGTTACCTTCTCTTAGAGGAATAGAACACCAAATAGACTTAGTCCCAGGAGCAAGCCTTCCTAATAAGCCAGCTTATAGGACTAATCCTCAAGAGACCAAGGAGATTGAATCCTAAGTTAAGGAATTATTGGAGAAGGGTTGGGTCCAAAGAGCCTAAGTCCTTGTGTTGTGCCTGTGTTGTTGGTGCCCAAGAAGGATGGTAAGTGAAGAATGTGTACAGATTATAGGGCCATCAACAACATAATTGTGAATTATATGCATCCCATTCCTAGGCTTGATGATATGCTTGATGAGTTTCATGGTGAAAACATATTTTCCAAAATTAATCTTAAAAGTGGTTATCACCAAATAAGGATGAGAAAAGGTGATGAGTGGAAAATCGCTTTCAAGATCAAGTTTGGGTTGTATGAGTGACTAGTGATGCCTTTTGGGCTCACTAATGCACCAAACACCTTCATGAGGCTAATGAATCATGTCCTAAGGGAGTTCATAGGTAGGTTTGTAGTTTTTTATTTCGATGATATCTTAGTCTATAGTAGGGACCTAGATGATCACTTAGGACATCTAAGGCAAGTTCTTTTGGTTCTTAGGAAATATACTTTCTTTTCTAATATAGATACATGCAACTTTTGTGTCAATAGTGTAGTCTTCTTAGGTTTTGTGGCTAGAAAAAATGGGGTCCATGTAGACCCTGAGAAAATCAAGGCCATCCAAGAGTGGCCCACCCCAAAAAGTGTAGGAGATATTAGGAGCTTCCATGGGTAGGCAAGTTTCTATAGAAGGTTTGTTCCTAATTTCTCTACACCTGCTTTGCCACTCAATGAGTTGGTTAAAAAGAATGTGGCATTCACATGGGGTGAGAGACAAAAGCAAGCCTTTGCTTTGCTCAAAGAAAAGCTCACCAAGGTACCTGTTCAGACTCTCCCTAAATTTTCTAAAACTTTTAAGCTAGAGTGTGATGCCTCTGGTGTAGGTGTGGGAGCTGTGTTGTTGTAGGGTGGGCACCCTATTTCTTACTTTAGTGAGAAACTTCATGGTGCCGCTCTCAACTACCCCACATATGATAAAGGAGCTTTATGCCTTAGCTAGAGCCCTCCAAACTTGGGAACATTACCTTGTTTCCAAGGAGTTTGTTATTCACGGTGATCATGAATCACTTAAGTACATTAGAGGGCAATGAAAGTTAAACAAGAGGCACACAAAATGGGTAAGTTCCTAGAGCAATTTACATATGTTATAAAATACAAAAAGGGAAAGACCAATGTGGTTGCAGATGCTCTTTCTAGGAGACACACATTGCTTTCTTATCTTGGAGCTCAAATTTTAGGATTTGATAACATAAGGGAATTGTATGTTTCTAATGAGTACTTCTCTCCCATTTATGCTAGCTAAGGGCACAAGGCCCAAGATGGATTCTACATTGCTAAGGGGTATTTGTTCAAGGAGGGAAGGCTTTGTATACCCCAAGGATCCATTAGAAAGTTGTTGGTCAAAGAGAGCCATGAGGGTGGGCTAATGGGGCATTTTGGAATTGATAAGAGTCTTGTTTTTCTCAAGGAAAAATTCTTTTGGCCCCATATGAAAAAAGATGTCCATAGGTATTGCACTAGGTGTGTGGCTTGTTTACAAGCCACATCTAGGGTGATGCCTCATGGGCCATACACACCCTTACCCATTCCATTTGCACCCTGGGTAGATATTAGTATGGAATTTGTCCTGGGGCTTCCTAGGACCCAGAGGGGTGTAGACTCTATCTTTGTGGTTGTGGATAGGTTTAGCAAGATGACACATTTCATACCATGCCACAAGGTAGATGATGCTAGTCACATCTCAAGACTCTTCTTTAGAGAAGTTGTGAGGCTTCATGGTTTGCCTAAGACTATTGTGTCTGATAGAGATGCCAATCTCCATAGCCATTTTTGGAAAACTTTATGGGCTAAGCTAGAAACTAAGCTCCTTTTCTCCACCACTTGTCACCCACAGACTGATGGGCAGACAAAGGCAGTGAATAAATCTTTATCCACATTCTTAAGGGCTCTCCTTAAAGGAAATCATAAGTCTTGAGAAGAGTACCTTCCTTATGTGGAGTTTTCCTATAATAGGGGGGGTTCATAGAACGACTAGGTAGTCACCTTTTGAGGTTGTCTATGGGTTCAATACTCTCACACCTTTGGACCTAATTCCCCTTCCACTTGACACTTCTTTTATACATAAAGAAGAGATATCTAGGTAAGAGTTTATGAAGAAATTACATGAAAGGGTTAGAAACCAAATAGAGAACAAAATAAAGGTCTATGCAGCTAAAGGCAATATAGGAAGGAAGGAGTTGGTGCTTAATGAAGGGGATTGAGTTTGGCTTCATCTTAGGAATTATAGATTTCCTACTAAGAGAAAGTCCAAACTTAGCCTTAGAGGTGATGGCCCTTTTCAGGTCTTGGAGAGGATCAACAACAATGCTTATAGGATAGACCGCCTAGAGGAATATGGAGTGAGCAACACCTTTAACATTATTGATTTGGTTCCTTTTGCAGGTGTAACTAATTTAGCTGATGAGGGGTTTGCAGATTTGAGGACAAATCCTATTCAAGAGGGAAGGGATGATGCAATCCTCCCAAGGAGGGGACCCATCACCAGAGCCATGGCTAGGAGACTCCAAGAAGATTGGGCCTAAGATGCAGGAGAAGGCCTTAGGGTTCTCATGAGCCTTAGGGTAGATTTTGGGCCCATGGGCTAAGTATGAGCCCACTTATCTTTGTACATATTAGAATAGGATTTCATTATTTTGGGCCTTATATTTAGGGCTCCATAGTGCAGAGAGGGTACCTTAGTAATGTAGGATTTTTCAGCCCTTGTATTTTGGAGCACCGAGACTAGTTTTTGTATTAGGAATAGTTTTGTAATTTCACATGCATTCAGTGCACTATTTAATGTGTGTATTAAGAAAATTTTGATAATTTCTTGTGTTATTTGATTACTTGATTAATTTGGATGAGTTAAGGAATTGTGTGAATTAGCCATGTGCGATTTTCTTGATGTGGATGTTGAGTTATGTGGACTTTTATTGACTTAGGTTTAAATTATGAGATTTCAAGTTTTACTTAAACCTGTTCCACTAAAACCGCAATCCTGGATTTGTTAACCGGTGGATCGCTTTCAGATTTGGACTCTAGGCTTACAACCCAATGTTTCACATTCTGATCGTTGGGATTTGCAATATAACATCTTGAGCATGACATACGATATTTTAACCGAAGCAGTAAAATTTGAGCTGGATCAGCTCGCCCAGGCGAGCCAAATTTCGCTTGGGCGAGTGTTGCAGGCTACAAATACGTCCAGAAGCATAAAAGAGCCATTTATTTCTCCTTATCTTCCCCTAAAACCTCCCCTAAAATCCCCAACCTCCTCCTCCACCTCCATTGATCAGCGGTGACCGCCACGAGCCGTCTTTGCTTGCTGTCGAACCACTGCATGGAGAAGAACAGTTTAATCGGAGCGGGATCTTCAAAATTGAACTTAAAGATTCGGTAGAGAATGAAGCCTCCAATCCTTCCTTCATAGTTTCTTCGAGGTAATATTAACCTTGTCTTTGAAAACTATACTGAATTATCTTCGATTTGGTATATAGAACTCTGCGTTTGGACGAACGGACGTGAACCTAAGAGATCTTCGAACAACGCCACAAGGAACTAAGAGAGAGATATAGATAGGTGAGGGGGGTTTATTGTTTGTTTACAGCTTTTGATATCATAGTTGGGGTCAGGGAACCCAATTATAGGGATGTATGTTTGTCCTTGTGCATGCTGGTTTTCAAGAAAATATGTGTTTTTAACTAATGGGATGTGACATATTTGTTATTGATGTGCATGCTGGTTTTTAAGAAAAATTGTGTTTTAAACTAATGGGATGTGATAGGTTTGTTATTGATGATTGAAATTGTCAATGATTTTGTTGTTGTATTGATTGGAATTTTTGGGAAAAGTCTTAATTATAGAGAAAATTCTGCCCAAAATTTTATATTTGTTCTTCTATTTACTTCTTTATTAAATTTTAAATAGGCATTAGAGTTTGTTTTGAATACCATAGTTTTCCTATTTAGAATTTTCGTTAAAAATATGAGTCTCGTGGTATTATAGATTGTTGTTGTATGAGATTTATGTTGTCTGAAGACCTGGGGAATGTGAATCCTGGGCATGAATTTATATGTATGTATGTATGTATGTGGAATGTGATTGCTTGTGATGTTGATGTTGATGATGTTATTATGATGATGTATGTTGTGTATGTACATGGGGGGTGTGATGACCATGTTGGATATCCCTAGAGGGGGAAATATAGTGTTTTAAAGAGGTTTAAGCATTCCTGGAGAGAGAAGGGGATGACTTAGAATCTTTAATTTTCCATGGTCAAATGCATTGGTGAATGCTCATGTTTTCTACTTCATATTGCATAAAAAATAGTAACAACTTTGTCAGTAAAGTACTTCGTGATTTTTCCATAAGGAAAAATACTTGTACTTAAGGGCATGGCCACTGGGTTTGAAACTTCCTTGAGACTCAGGTTGATCACCATG